>NC_045435.1:163833106-163874463 GCF_002776525.5 Piliocolobus tephrosceles | reverse complement strand
TTCTTCTTCTTCTTCTTCTTCTTCTTCTTCTTCTTCTTCTTCTTCTTTTTTAGATGGAGTTCCACTATGTTGCCTAGGTGAGTCTTGAACTCCTGCTTACGGGATTCTCTTGCTTCAGCCTCCCAAGTAGCTGGGACCATAGGTGTGTGTCATAGCACGAGGTTGGAGCAGTTCTTATCAAAATGTTTTTCCTCTTATCTTCTCCAATATCCAACAAAACCAAGATTTCTCACTCTCTTTCCCCAGAGTAGCATGCTCTCCCATCCACCCATTCTCTCCTTCTATCTCTGGCTGTCTTCCTGCTCCCACTTGGTGCCTCTGAACACATCAAGGGCCCCCACTCTCAGTTGCCTCTTGCAAGAAAAGCTTGGCTTTGATTCTTTTCTTCCTAGAATGTACCCATGTGGCTTATGTCATTTCTATTCCTCCCTTATTTTTTACAGTTTTGCATCGAAATCCCAAAGATCCGGTCTGGACCCTCCATGCTCTTCTCTACAGTTGGGTGTGGGTGGATGGGAGAAACTGAGCAGCCCAGGCAGCACCAAATTTAGCAGAGTGGGGAGGAGGACGAGAAAAACTGGCAACACTAGTATGTGTGAAGGGTTGCAGATTTTTTTCACCCTACCCGCAGATGTGCAAAGAAGATGTAGCATCTTCATTTCTCTAAAATTGTTCTTCTCTTCCTTATGAGTCTCCAATCACTGAATAGAGGGGAAAATAATCTGGTGCACCAGTTTGTTTGTTTGTTTGTTTGTTTGTTTGTTTGTTTTGAGACAGGGTCTCATTCTGTCACCCAGGCTGGAGTGCAGTGGATGATCATAGCTCAGTGCAACCTCGAATTTCTGGGCTCAAGGGATCCTTCTGTTTTAGCCTCCTCAATAGCTGGGACTATAGGTATAACCCATTTATTTTTATTTTATTTTTTGTTGAGATGGTGGTCTTGCTTTGTTGCCCCAGCAGATCTCAAATTCCTGGGCTTAAGCAATCCTTCTGCCTTGATCTCCCAAAGTACTGGAATTACAGGTGTCAGCGACCTAAATAGGCACACTATGTAAATGGTCCATCCATTTAGGTAAATAATGCTCAGCATCTTAGATATCTGTATTCTTTTTTTATTTTTTTGAGATGGTGTCTGGGTTTTTGATGGAGTTGTGGCTAAATGACCCCATAGAGACAGAGAAGAGGTGGGGTCCTCATATGGATGCAGTATCTTCTGCATCTTTGCAGATTTCTGCTGTGGGTGGGTAGTCTGGATACTTCCTGGATACTTCTTTTGAGGGTGAAATGGGCTCAATCTTGGGAGTTGTGTGAGGGCCTGCTATTGAGGCTATATCTATAGTACCTGTGGTTTGGTTTCTCCTGGCTTGGCAGGGCCTGCTTGTTTTCCCTGATGACTCAGACGCCACTCTGGCTGCCTCTCAGACCCTACATCCTCCATCTGGCTCTTCACTAGAATGCCTCTCCCCAGCCTTGCTGCTGATTCACCTCTCCTTTGTGATGGCTGGTGCCTGGAAGCCTGGTGGCTACCAGCTCGGCTGCTTTCCAGGCCTCTTCCCTGGAGTATGTGGGAACTCCTTGGTCCAGTCTATTCCATACTGGTCTTGGGGGAAGCTCAGGAAATTATATTTCACCCCTTTCCCTGCAAGCTATGCTGTGCTATTGAGTTAAACTTTGATATAGCCACTTCCGGGGTGGTGTCAGACAACCGGTAAGGTGAACTCCTCCCAGGGTCCCAAAGATGCGGTACTCCGAAGCCCTCAGACTTTCCCCTATCTGCTTAACAAACCTTTTCACTTTGGGCAGGATCAGGAAAAGGAAGATTAGATGCGGCCTCCCTTACCTCTCTCTTCTTTTTTCCCTAGGTAGTCCCCTGGGATGAATAGCGGGGAGGGGGTTTCCTCTTTTTCTTCTTGTCTTTCCTTGTGTAAAACTCCAAGATTGGCCAGGCGCAGTGGCTCACGCCTGTAATTCCAGCACTTTGGGAGGCCGAGGCAGGCGGGTCGCCTGAGGTCAGGAGTGTGAGGCCAGCCTGGCCAACATGGTGAAACCCCATCTCTACTAAAAATACAAAAATTAGCTGGGTGTGGTAGCGTGCGCCTGTAATCTCAGCTACTCAGGAGGCTGAGGCAGGAGAATAGCTTGAACCCGGGAGGCGGAGGCTGCAGTGAACCAAGATTGTGCCATTGTACTCCAGCCTGGGCAACAAGAGTGAAACTACATCTCAAAAACAAAACAAAACAAACAAACAAACAAACAAACAAAAACCTCCAAGATCAAGGAATCTAGAACATTTTTTCTCTCTCTCTCTTAAAAGCCTAGCTTTTAAGCTACTACCTGGCCAAAAAGCCCCCAGATCCTATTTAGAAGTTGATAATTGACTGTTTTTTCTTCTTTTTCTTTTCTCTCTCACTCTTTTTTTTTTTTTTTTTTTTTTTTTTGCATTCCCTCTGTAACAATCCTAAACCTCCCTGAGACAATTGGAAACCTCTAAAGATTGGGGGAAAGGTAAGTATAAGAAAATGTAAAAGAAGGCAGCGAGTTGAGGGACTTCAAAATTATATTATCACCATTATATACATTGATAATTTTTCCTACGCACATCATGTACTAATGTGGTTATTCCATAGAGGCTTGCAAGGCTGAGACCACAGCCCTGTGGGTAGACCACATCTGTCCAGCCAATGGCTGAAAGAAGATGTAGGTCCTCAGACAGGAAACCAGAACTCTGAGGGCAATCTTAGCAGACAGGAGAAAGCGTTCTTGGCTATCTTAAGGTTTCTTGGCCATCTTAAGGTTTCTTGGCCTGGCCTCACAGGAGCCTCAGGACAGTCCTCCCACATGTGGGTCAATTTTCTCTCTCAAATGGAGTCAAGCCAGGGTCTTTGAAGGCAGACTTCTTTGTAGGTCTCTGCTTCCCTGAATCTACAATTCAAAAGATTAGCGAAATAAAATATTTTTAGTAAGAGGACTAACATAGGAGTATCACTTTTTATTTTGCCAAACATGGATGTTTAAAACAAAGCATTGTTTGTATTGCAAATGTTTCTTTCAAAAAAAGTAAAAGTATTATTTGTATTGTCAGTGTTTTATTTAATACCTGAAAAGTTGACAATTTTATTTTAAGGAAGGCGTCATTTACTGACAAGCAAGAAAGTCACTTCAGATGCCTGGATGGCATGGAGCAAAGGCATGGAACAGAGGCAGAGAAGGGAGATAAACAAGGTCATTCCAAGGCTGGTAGGTATACTTCTTTGCCCACAGGATTTGCATGGGGGCTATGGGAGGTGGGACCACAAGGACTCCGGAGCATGTCGATCCTTGAGTAACAGTGTGAGGACTAGAATGTCCACTGTGAGAAAGTCAGAGCTTCTGTCTGTTTCATGAGGAAGGAATTGACTAAGAGAAAGCCATATTTGGGAAATTTAAGTTGTAGGTTATGTGCAGCTTCTGGTGGAATTACTGCATTTTGTGGGAGAGAAGTGAGAGGAAGGAAAGCCATTTAGGAGAGAAAGCATGGAATCTATCCCAGACTTTGGTTGAAGTGTAACATCTAGTGCGACATGAATGGGGCACTTTTTCTGCATCTGTTAGTTATTGTGTCTGTTGGTTGCCATGGGGGACCGGGTGATTTTAAGAGAGCCACAGACACTCTTAAAAATCCAATAGATATGCACAAGGTAGATTTGAACATTTTAGACAATTTCTGTCTCTTCTGTACAGAACTTAGTCCACATTTGTACAGGTCTTCCACCTTGGTGCCTGTATGGTAATATGGCTTGCCCTTTTCCTTTGGGTCATTTACCACAGTTCAGATTATTTCATTGACATGAGCGTTTCATTAATATCTGTTTCCTTCACTAAACCATGAGGTCAGTAAGAACAGGGCTCGTGGTGGGCGCGGTGGCTCACACCTATAATCCCAGCACTTCGGGAGGCCGAGGCGGGCGGATCACAAGGTCAGGAGATCGAGACCATCCTGGCTAACACGGTGAAACCCCGTCTCTACTAAAAATACAAAAAATTAGTTGGGCGTGGTGGCGGGCGCCTGTAGTCCCAGCTACTCGGGAGGCTGAGGCAGGAGAATGGTGTAACCCGGGAGGCGCAGCTTGCAGTGAGCCCAGATCGCACCACTGCACTCCAGCCTGGGTGAGAGCCAGACTCCGTCTCAAAAAAAAAAAAAAAAAAAAAAAAAAAAAAAAAAAAAAGAGCAGGGCTCATTATTTTACTTACGATTGTATCTCTAGCACCAAGTATGTGCCTGACATATAAAAAAGGCACTCATAGGCCAGGCTCATGCGTGTCATCCCAGGCCTTAGGGAGGCCAAGGCTGGCGGATCACAAGGTCAGGAGATGGAGACCATCCTGGCTAAGACGGTGAAACGCCGTCTCTACTAAAAATACGAAAAATTAGCCAGGCGTGGTGGCGGGCGCCTGTAGTCCCAGCTACTCGGGAGACTGAGGCAGGAGAATGGCGTGAACTCGGGAGGCGGAGCTTGCAGTGAGCCGAGATGGCGCAGCTGCATTCCAGCCTGGGCGACAGAGCGAGACTCCCTCTCAAAAAAAAAGCACTCAATAAATGAATCAACGCATGAATGTACCTCTAGGAAGAGTGATTGGAATCTCCTCATCAAGTACACTTTACTGTCAGTGTGAGGTATATTTGTTTGTTTTAACAAAGTGAGCTTCTTAAAGGCCACAATCAAACACAAATAAATAATGGATCCTACAGTTGCTGTTAGGGGAAGTGGTCTTGGTAGTTCCCGGCAGCTGAGGCACGGTGCTAGTTTAGTGCCCCCTGTTGGATAAAACAGAAAATTCGGCTTTTTGCACAATCACATTGTCCCTTTACTAAGAAACATGTAGTCCCATCTGAATTTTGTGGCATCTCCTCTGGCATTAGCAAATTTTTACATTTGACTTCATTTCCTCAGCTAAACTTACTGTTTTCTCACTCTTTCTCTATTAAATAGTAGCTTTGTTTTACCCCATTTTCCACATTTCAGATAAGGAAATCTTATGTAGTAAATTGTAGCAAAATTTCTAATTCACAAAAGTAGTCAGGGAATTGAAGTATTGCATTAATAAATTACCTTATGTGACATGTATGGATCACTTGAAGACACAGGTATTTGTTATAGAAATACATTCTATAGTGATGGTATGGCAACACATTCATAGAGAAGATTATTGAGAAGAGATACTCATACCAAAACCTATGGCATACAGCAAAAGCAGTATTAAGAGAGAAGTTATAACAATAAATGCTTACATTAAAAAAGTAGAAAAATTTCAAATAACCAACCTAATTATGCATGTCAAGAAACTAGAAAATCAAGAAGAAGCCAACCCCAGAATTAGTTGGAAAAAAGAAATAACAAGGATAAGAGTAGAAATAAACAGAACTGAGACCAAAAAAATACAAAAGAAATAAGGTGTTTTTTTGAAAAGATAAACAAAATTGCCAAACCATTAGGCAGACTAAACAAGAAAAATAGAGAAAAGACCCAAATAAATAAAATCAGAAATGAAAAAAGGAGACATTACAACTGCTACTACAGAAGTCCAAAAGATTGTTAGAGACTGTTGTGAACAACTATACACCAAAAAATGAGAAACATAATGGAAATGCATAAATTCCTAGACATATACAACCTACGAAGATTGAACCAAGAAGAAACAGAAAACCTGAATAGACCAATTGTGAGTAAAATGATTGAATCAGTATTAAAAGTCTCCCATCAAAGAAAAGTCCAGTACTTGATGATTTCACTGCTGAATTCTACCAAATATTTAAAGAAGAACTATACCAATTATTTTTAAACTTTCCTAAAAAGTTGAAGAGAAGAGAATTCTTCCAAATGCATCTTTGAGGCCAGCTCATCCTGATACCAAAACCAGACAAGAACACAACAACAACATAAGAAAACTATAGGCCAATGTCCCTAAAGAACATAGATGCAAAAATCCTCAATACAATACTAGTAAACTGAGTCCAACAGCACATTAGAAAGATCATTCATCGTGATTTACTGGGATTTATTCCAGGGATGCAAGGCTAGTTTAGCATATGCAAATCTATAAATGTGATATATTACGTCAAAAAAATGAAGTACAAAAAATCATCTTAATAGATGCAGAGAAAGCATTTTATACAATTCAACATCCCTTTATGACTAAAAAAAAAACCCCTCCAAAAATTAGGAACATAGAAGATGTACCTCAATACAATGAAGGCTATATATGACAAACTCACAGCTAATATTATACTAAATGGGGAAAAACTGAAAGTTTCTTCTCTAAGAACTAGAATAAGACAAGGATGCCCACTCTTACCACTCTTATTCAACATAGTACTGGAATTCCTAGCCAGAGCAAATAAGCAAAAGAAATAAAGGGCATTCAAATTAGAAAGGAGGAAGTCACACTGTCCCTGTTTGCAGATGACATGATTTTATATATAGAAAACCCTAAAAGTTCCACCAAAACAAAACAAAAAACTCTTAGAACTGATAAGCAAATTCAGTAAAATTGCAGGATAAAAAATTAACATACAAAAATCAGTATCATTTCTATATACCAATAACAGACTAGTGGAAAAAGAAATCAAGAGATCAGTCTCATTTACAACAGCTATAAAAAATGTAGGAGTAAATTTAACCAAGTTGATGAAAGATCTCTAAAAGGTAAACTATAAAACATGAATGAAAGAAATTGAAGAGGTCACAGAGAAAATGGAAAGACATCCCTGTTCATGGACTGGAAGAATTTGTACTATGAAAATGACCATACCACCAAAAACGATCTACAGATTCAGTGCAATCTCTATCAAAATGCCAAAGACATTCTTCACAGAAGTAGAAAAAATGACCCTAAAATTCATATGAAACCACAGAAGTTCAGTAAGAATGTTAGCTTAAAATTTTCTTTAAAACAAAGGAAACCACAGAAGGCTCCAAACAGCCAAAGCAGTCCTGAGTGAAAAACAACAAAACTGGAGGCATCGCATTACCTGACTTCAAAATATACTGCAAAACTATACTAAACAACACAGCATGGTACTGGTATAAAACCACACACATAGACCAATGGAACACAGTTGAGAACCCAGAAATAAATCCATGTATATACAGCCAATTAATTTTTGACAAAAATACCAAGAATATTCAATGGAGAAATGACAGTCTCTTCAGTAAATGGTGCTGGGAAAACTGCATATTCATAGACAGAAAAATGAAACCCCTATCTTGGTCATCAGCAAAGCTTGAGTCCTGTCTTCTCATTCTCCTCCCTGGACAGCATGAGCTTCACCACTCGCTCTACCTTCTCCATCAACTACTGGTCCCTGGAGTCCTCCCAGGCACCCAGCTACAGCACCTGGCCAGTCAGCAGCGTGGCGAGTGTCTATGCAGGCATGGGGGGCTCTGGTTCCTGGATCTCTGTGTCCTGCTCCATCAGTTTCCGGGGTGGCTTGGGGTCCAAGGGCGTGGCTGCAGGGATGGCCGGAGGTCTGGTAGGAATGGGAGGCATCCAAAATGAAAAGAAGACCATGCAAAGCCTGAACAACTGCCTGGCCTCCTACCTGAAGACAGAGAACCAGAAGCTGGAGAGCAAAATCTGGGAGCATCTGGAGAAGAAGGAACCCCAGGTCAGAGACTGGGGCCATTACTTCAAGACCATCGAGGATCTGAGGGATCAGATCTTCGCAAATACTGTGGACAATGCTCGCATGGTTCTGCAGATCGACGATGTCTGTCTTGCTGCTGATGATGACTTTCAAGTCAAGTATGAGACAGAGCTGGCCATGCGCCAGTCTGTGGAGAGGGACAACCGTGAGCTCCCCAAGGTCATTGATGACACCAATGTCACTCGCTGCAGCTGTAGACAGAGACCGAGGCTGTCAAGGAGGAGCTGCTCTTTATGAAAAAGAACCACAAAGAGGAAGTAAAAGGCCTACAAGCCCAGGTTGCCAGCTCTGGGTTGACTGTGGAGGTAGATGCCCCCAAATCTCAGGTCCTCGCCAAGATCATGGCAGACATCCAGGCCCAATATGACGAGCTGGCTCAGAAGAACCGAGAGGGGCTAGACAAGTACTGGTCTCAGCAGATCGAGGAGGGCACCACGGTAGTCACCATGCAGTCCGCTGAGGTTACAGCTGCTGAGATGACGCTCAGGGAGCTGAGACGTACAGTCCAGTCCTTGGAGATCAACCTGAACTCCATGAGAAATCTGAAGCCCAGCTTGGAGAACAGCCTGAGGAAGGTGGAGGCCCGCTATGCCCTGCAGATGGAGCAGCTCAATGGGATCCTGCTGTATCTGGAGTCAGAGGTGGCACAGACCCGGGCAGAGGGGCAGTGCCAGGCCCAGGAGTATGAGGCCCTGCCGAACATCAAGGTCAAGCTGAAGGCTGAGAGCACCACCTACTGCTGCCTGCTGGAAAATGGCGAGGGCTTCAATCTTGGTGATGCCCTGGATGGTAGCAACTCCATGCAAACCATCGAAAAGACCACCACCCACCAGATAGTGGATGGCAAAGCGGTGTCTGAGACCAATGACACCAAAGTTCTGAGTCATTAAGACAGCAGAACCAGGGTACCCTTTGGGGAGCAGGAGGCCAATAAAAAGTTCAGTGGTTAAAAAAAAAAAAAGAGAAACCCTTATTTCTCACCATACATAAAAATCAAATCAAAATGGATTAAAAACTTAAAAGTAAGACTTGAAACTACTAGAGGAAAACATCAGGAAAGTGCTTTATGATATTGGTCTGGGCAAATTTTTTGGGGTTAAAACCTCGAAAGCATAGACAACTAAAGAAAAAATAGGCAAATAAGATTGCATAAAGCTTAAAAGCTTCTGCACAGCAAAGGAAACAATCAACAAAATGAAGAGACAATCTATAGATTGGGAAAAATATTTGCAAAGTATCCATTCAACAAGGGATTAATAACCAGAATATATAGGGAACTCAACTCAACAACAACAACAACAACAACAACAACAACACACCAAGTAATACAATTTTTAAAAGGGCAAATGAACTGAAGAGACATTTCTCAAAATCAGACATACAAATGGCCAACAGGCATATAAAAAATGCTCAACATTACTAATTATCAGGAAAATGCAAATCAAAACCACAGTGAGATCTCACCTCATCCCAGTTAGAACGGCTATTATCAAAAACACAAAAAAGCAGATGCTGGTGAGGATGTGGAGAAAGGAAAACACTCATACACTGCAGATGGAAATATAAATCAGTACAGTCACTATGGAAAACAGTGTGGAGGTTCCTCAAAACACTGAGATCTAAAAATAGATCTACCATATGATCCAGCAATCCCACTGCTAGATATATGTGCACAAGAAAGGAAACCAGTATATTGAAGAGATATCTGCATACCTATGTTTATTGCAGCATTCTTCACGATAGCTAAGATATGAGATGAATCTAAGTGTCCATCAATGGATGCATGCATAAAGAAAATGTGGTACATATACACAATGAAATACAACTCAGTCATAAAAAAGAATGAAATCCTGTCACTCGCAGCAACATGAATGAAACGAGAGATTGCTATGTTAAGTGAAATAACTAGGTGAGTAAAGTGAAAAAAGACAAATACTGCGTTCTCTCACTCACATGTGGGAGCTTAAAAAGTTTATCTCATGGAGGTGGAGAGTAGAATGATGGTTGCCAGAGGTTGGGAAGGTCGGGGGATGAATAGAGGTTGGTTAATGGGTGCAAAAAATACAGTTAGATAAAAGGAATATATTCTAGTGTTTGATGGCACAGAAGGATGACTAAGTTAACAATAATTTATCATGTATTTCAAAATAACTAGAAGAGAAAATTTGAAATGTTCTCAACACAAAGAAATGATAAATGTTTGAGGTAATGGGTATTCTATTCACCATGATTTGATCATTACACATTGTATTCATGTATCAAAATATCAAATGTACTCCATAAATATGTACAATTACTATGTATCAATTTAAAAGTTACTACTCACTAGAAGAAAGCTATCTTAAAGTTCTTATGGAACCTAAATAAAAGCCCAAATAACCAAAGCATCCCTAAGCAAAAAGAATAAATCTGGAGGCTTTACATTGCCTGATGTCAAATTATACTGCAAGGCTATAGTAACTAAAACAGCATGGTACCGGTACAAAAATAGACACATTGATCAAGGGTTCAGAACAGAGGACCCAGAAATAAAGTCACATACCTACAACCAACTGATTTTTGACAAAGTTGACAAAAATAAACAATAGGGAAAGGACACCCTTATTTAATAAATGGTTCTGGGAAAATTGGCTAGCCACATGTGGGAGAAGGAAACTGGACCCCTTTGTCTCATCACATACAAAAACTAATTCAAGATGGATTAAGGACCTAAATGTAAAGCCTGAAGCTATTCAAATCCTAGAAGAAAATCTAGGAAAAACACTTCTGAATATCAGCCTAGGTAAAGAATTTATGACAAAGACCCCAAAAGCAAATGCAATAAAAATGAAAACAGACAAATGGGATTTAATTAAACTGAAATACTTCTGAAATAATCAACAGAATGAACAGACAACCTATAGAATGGTAGAAAATATGTGCAAATTATTCCTTCACCAAAGGACTAATATCCAGAATCTACAAGGAACTCAAACAATTGAATAAGAAAAAAAACAAATACCTCCATTAAAAACTGGGTGAATGACATGAATGGACATTTCTTAAAAGAAGAAATATAAGCAGCCAACAAACACATGAAAAAATGCTCAACATCACTCAGTCATTAACGAAATGCAAACTAAAAACCACACTGAGATACCATCTTACATCAGTCAGAATAACTACTATTAAAAAGTTAAAAACAACACATGTTGGCATAGATGCGAAAAAAGAGAACTGTTGTACCCCGATGGTAGGAATGTAGATTTGGTTCAACCTTTATGGAAAAAGCTCAAGGAACTAAAAATAGAGCAATTCCACTAAAGGAATCTACCCCAAACAAAAGAAATAAAATTTAAAAAAACACCCACACTTGTGTATTTATTGCAGCACTATTATTTATCATAGCAAAGTCAAGGAACCAATGTAGTATCCATCAATGATTGGTTGGATACAGAAAATGTGATATATATATATTTATATTTATTACAGAAAACATGATATATATTTATATATATCACATTATATATTTATATATAAACACAAAAAAAGCAGACGCTGGTGAGGATGTGGAGAAAGGAAAACACTCATACACTGCAGATGGAAATATAAATCAGTACGGTCACTATGGAAAACAGTGTAGAGGTTCCTTATACAGAAAATGTGATACATATATTTATATATATATACACAGAAAATGTGATATATATATAAGTTGCTACTTATAACCTACATTTAAATAAGAGCTTTGTTGAGATATAATTCACATACCATAAAATTCACCCATTATACTTTAAAATATAATTAAATGTTTTCAATTTATTTTTTTAAAAACTTTTTTTTGAGACGGAGTTTCACTCTTGTTGCCCAAGCTGGAGTGCAGTGGAGCGATCTCAGTTCACTGCAACCTCTACCTCCCAAGTTCAAGCGATTGTCCTGTCTCAGCCTCCCAAGTAGCTGGGATTACAGGCACCTGTCACCAAGTCAGCTATTTTTTTTTTTTGTATTTTTAGTGGAGACAGGGTTTCATTATGTTGGCCAGCTGGTCTCAAATTCCTGATCTCAGGTGATCCACCCATTTTGGCCTCCTGAAGTGCTGGAATTACAGGCGTGAGCCACTGCACCTGGCCTTAAATGTTTTTTAGTACATTCGCAGAATTGAACAACCATCATCACAATCAATTTTATAATATTTTCCTCACCCCCACAAAGAAACTTCATACCCATTAGGAGTCACTTTCCATTTCCCTCCAACTCATTCTCCCTCCCATTCCATCCGCACCCTATCCCTAAGCAACTGATAATCAACTTTCTGTCTCTGTAGATGTGCCTATTCTTAAGGCTGAATGATATTTCATTGCGCGGATAGGCCACGTTTTATCTATCCTTTCATCAATTGATGGACATTTGGGTTGTTTACACTTTTTGGTTATTATGAAGGATGCTTGTCTTCAAGTGTGTGTATAGACATAGGCTTTCATTTGTTTTCAGTGAATTTCACTTCAGCCAAGAGTGAAATTGCTGGGTCATGTGGTAACTCTCTGTTTAATCTTTTGAGAAACTGCCAAATTGTTTCTAAGGCAGCTGCACCATTTTACATTTCCACCAGCAATGCATGTGGGTTCCAATTTCTCTACATTTTCCCTCATACTTGTTTTTATCTTCTTTTTTTTATTATTATTACTACAGCCACTCTACTTGGTGTGAGGTGGTATTTCATTGTGGTTTTGATTAGCAGTTCCCTAATGGCTAATGATGTTGGACATCTTGTGTTTATTATGTTGAGCATCATGTGTTTATTAGCCATTTGTATATCTGAAAAAATATACAAATGTGCATGTTTCCTACATGAGTATATTGTATAATGGTGGGTGTGTTTCTAGTGTACTCATCACCCCAAAATCTGGGCAAAAATGTTTATTTAGATTCCTTGCCCATTTATAGATTGGGTTGTCTTTTTGAGTTGTAACAGTATTTTACATATTTTAAATATGTCTTTTATCAGACACATGATTTTCAAACGTTTTCTACCATTCTGTGGGTTGTCTTCATTTTCTTGATAGTGCCCTTTGAAGCATACAGTTTTAAATTTCGGTGATGTCCAGTTCGCCTATTTTTTGTTGCTTGCGCTTTTGCTGCCATATTTAATACATAATTCACCTTTATAAGTTATCCTGATATGCAAATATTATTCATTGTGTGGATAGAAATTAATATGTTATCTACATTTATATGAAATAATTTTAAATATCTTTGGTTTATGTGTACATTCCTAATTACTAGAAATCCAGAAAACAAGATGTGACCTACATGCAGCCCCATTGAAGAGGAAAGGCTTTTTTTTTTTTTTTTTTTTTTTTGACGGAGTCTCGCTCTGTTGCCCAGGCTGGAGTGCAGTGGCCTGATCTCGGCTCACTGCAAGCTCCGCCTCCCAGGTTCACGCCATTCTCCTGCCTCAGCCTCCCGAGTAGCTGGGACTACAGGCGCCCACCGCCACGCCCGGCTAATTTTAGTAGACATGGGGTTTCACTGTGTTAGCCAGGATGGTCTCAATCTCCTGACCTCGTGATCGGCCCGCCTCGGCCTTCCAAAGCGCTGGGATTACAGGCGTGAGCCTCCGCTCCCGGCCGAGGAAAGGCATTTTCTATCTGAGACAATTGCTTTAAAAGTTAGAGGAGGGTGAGGTTGGACTGAGGGGATTGGTTTTATCCGTGTGACTCACAACACAGTTACAATAACAATAACACTAAATGTGGGAAACATTTCATGAGCGTGTGTGATATGAAAAACATCTTCACCTGGGAAAGGGCTAAGCCCAGAAAGAACCATAAAGAGGTTTCCCAGGATCGGGGGTAGGGGGAAGAATTCTGTTTTACTCCGAGGGAACATAAAAGGGATTTTGTGAATTCTTTAAACCCAGATTCACGGAAATGTGTTTTTCTTAGGACTGAACACTAGATGTCTCAGTTACATTGAGTCTGCAATGAGAAATGCAGACATTTACAAAACAGATTGACAAAGAAATGTAAGCTGTGCAATCTTGTCTATGATGTAGCTTTTTATTTGGGGTATTAGACTTTAATTTTAATTACGCTTCCTTTGAAACCAGGCAATAGATACTCATTACCTTTAAAGTCCCTAACTAAAAACTCATTGAAATGTCATAAATGTCCTGTAATTTCCTGGATGAGGAAATAGAAAGTTATTCGGAGAGTTGTTAAAAGCTGTAGATGCAAGTGGCGTTAGAAATCAGGTTAGAGGCCGGGCTGGGTGGCTCAAGCCTGTAATCCCAGCACTTTGGGAGGCCGAGACGGGCGGATCACGAGGTCAGGAGATCGAGACCATCCTGGCTAACTCGGTGAAACCCCGTCTCTACTAAAAAATACAAAAAACTAGCCGGGCGAGGTGGCAGGCGCCTGTAGTCCCAGCTGCTTGGGAGGCTGAGGCAGGAGAATGGCGTAAACCCGGGAGGCGGAGCTTGCAGTGAGCTGAGATCGGGCCACTGCACTCCAGCCTGGGCGACAGAGCGAGACTCCGTCTCAAAAAAAAAAAAAAGAAATCAGGTTAGAATCCAGAAATGGCCAGTTCTTTACATTGTTCTCTAGAAAGCAGCCATATCCATTAATTTACAAGAAAAACTTTGTTAATATAAAAATAGAAAGTGCACCAGATGAAACAGATGTATTTAACAGAAGAGCGGTGTGGAGAGAAAAGCACTGGAACCCCAAACATGATTTTTAATCCTGAAATCACTGTTTTTATGCTCCATGATGCCAGGCAAGTGCCCTCCATCTGGGTCTTGTTTTCCTCAACCTCTTTGGGGAGTTCAGCATTCTCCTCCTAGAGGAAGAGCTCAAGAATCAATGGAATTCTTATGGTGATATGGTTTGACTCTGTGTCCACACCCAAATCTCCTCTTGAATTGTAGTTCCCATAATCCTCACATGTTGTGGGAGGGACCTGATGGGAGGTAATGGAATCGTGGGGGCGGTTAACCCCATGCTGTTCTCATGACAGTAAGTTCTCACGCTATCTGATGGTTTTATAAGGGGCTGTTCCTCTGCTTTGCTCTGCACTTCTTCCTGCTGCCATGTGAAGAAGGACATGCTTGCTTCCCCTTTTGCCATGATTGTAAGTTTTCTAAGGCCTTCCCAGCCCTGTGGAACTGTGAGTCAATTAAAACTCTTTCCTTTATAAATTACCCAATCTTGGGCAGTTCTTTATAGCAGCATGAGAACACACTAGTATATATAGCTACCACACAACTTGCAATTTTTTGGTAAAGAGAGGTAAACTAAGTGCATATCTATTAAACTATAAAATGTTTATGTGCCTCTGGAATGATCTCAGGTGCCTCTTGTGGTACATATACCCTGGTCTTAGGGGTCTTAGGGGAAATGGCTCCCTCTACTGCAGCCAATGCAGAGTCACGGAAAAAGGACGAAAGTAGAAGTAGAATAAGGAAGAAGGTGGAAAAGAGGCCAGGAGAGCATGTGACAGCAATCATGACCCCAAACACACCTGTTTTTTACCAAGTTGGTCCCATGAGCTCCTCCCAACCATGAGAGGGAAGGGAAAGACTGGCACCCTGTGGAACCAGAGCAAGCCCTAAGGGTGGGTTAATCACTGCAGGTATAACTCATTCTGGCCCTGCCCACTTCCCCACACTCACACTCAGACCCTGATCTCTCTCTTTCTCCGTCCCGGCATTCTGGGACAGCCTTGGTCTTACCTCTATAACTATAGGGAAAGGATAGAAATAAAAGACCAATTGTTAGTATATGAACCTCTTAGGTGACATTTTTGGTACTTCCTGGAAAATCACTCTTTCCCCTCATCTCCGGTCCTTCCAGGGTCATTGCCCACCCCCGCACTCCTCCTCACAGTGCAATTTATCCAGGCTCACGTGGGTGTGCTCTCGAGGTGGAGCTAGCAAGGGAAACTGAAGGTTAGTCGATTCTGTTCCCAGACTGCAGAGTTTCATTGAGAAGGAACAAACGATGACTGTTCTGGAAGGCCACACAATGAACTGCTTTCTCCTAAAGCCATGCCCTTTAGCCAGGAAGAGGCCAAGCACACTTATCAAGTCTCTGCATTTGCTGCAGTGAATCTGTGGTAAACAGAGTGAGAAGGCCCACATTGTCACGGAGGGCCTTCAGAAACCAGTTTCTTTATTTAGTTAATTAGTTATTTTGGAGATGGAGTCTTACTCTGTTGCCCAGGCTGGAGTGAAGTGGCGTGATCCCAGCTCACTGTAAACTC
Source organism: Piliocolobus tephrosceles (assembly GCF_002776525.5). Classification (NCBI taxonomy): domain Eukaryota; kingdom Metazoa; phylum Chordata; class Mammalia; order Primates; family Cercopithecidae; genus Piliocolobus; species Piliocolobus tephrosceles. Next base: position 163,858,538 of record NC_045435.1, on the reverse strand, counting down.
CACCTACTAGATTCAAGCGATTTTCCTGCCTCAGCCTCCCAAGTAGCTGGGATTACAGGCGCCCACCACCACACCCAGGTAATTTTGTATTTTTAGTAGAGACGGGGTTTCACCATGTTAGCCAGGCTGGTCTTGAACTCCCAACCTCAGGTGATCTGCCCAACTCGGCCTCCCAAAGTGCTGGGATTACAGGTGTGAACTGCCATGCCTGGCCCCATAAGCCAGTTTTTTACAAAGAGCCCTTGGTTGCCTGATCAAGGCCTATGATCCAATTTTACTGTGGCAATTGGTTAAAGTTAAAAGGTAATTTATTTAGTTGGGTTTTGATTGGCCTGGATAATTGCCAAGGACTGCCACTGCGGCCATGCTATGGTGAACATGTTTGTTGTTTACCCATAACTCATGTCTTCTCTGTCCATACTCATGGAGCCTCGATTCTGTACAGCTATTCAGTAACCATGCCACCACTGTCAATGGAGAACCCTCATAGGAGCCATCCCTTTCCTCTTTGCTAGGGATTGGGCTATTGTGAAGTGCTGAGGGTCTGTAAGGAAGGGAGAGGGTCCTGTCATGCTGCCCTTTCTCCTTGCTTTTGGACTCGTGTAAGGGCCAGATGCTTCCATTGGCTTTGGCCTTCTTCTGGCCATGAGGGTAGATATTACAAACAGAGTTGACAGGTGTGAATAAAGGCTCGAGTCCTTGTTGACATGGCTGAGCTTTGGAATTGCTTCCTTTGGGACACCTTGTTAAGGTGGTTTTTCTGTGGATTGCAGACCACAGCATCCTAACTGACACAGATACTTCTTCCCAGCCGACCTAATATAATCAGCCACAAAACAATACCTTCAGCAAATAGTTGATACCAATACTCTGGTTCTGTTATGGCTTCAGACAAGATGCTGAACTCCAGAGGATTTCTGATTTCTTTTGATTGTGTCATTACACTACAGAGGAACTGGAAATTGATTTGAACAATCAGCATCAGGCTGGATGGCCAGGGAATCCCCTTTTCTGTCAAGACCACCGTCCTTTAACCTCAGAACCCACTTCCTTTTTTGTTTAGTTCTTTTTCTGTCCCTGAAGGATTTGGAACAGAAATCCATCCATCCATCCATCCATCCATCCATCCATCCATCCATCCATCCATCCATCCATATCTATTAAACCCCCTCCATGTGAGCATTTACCACTGTGGGGGTGATGGGATCTCTGTGTGCACTGTGATGACTGGCAGTGCTGTGGACCACGGACTGTGGACTGTTTGGTTCACATCCTTCTTCCAAAGCTAGGCTCTTTTTGAGGTAGCATCAGAGGCAGTTCTGGAGAACTCAGCCTAACAAAGATTTATCCAGTGCCAATTATGCCAGGACCACTGTGTTAGGGGTGGGGTAAAAGATACCGCAATCATGATACAGGATCTATTGCATCAAAACATGCAGAATGAATTTTGCTGGCTTAGAAGAAAGTTTCTAAGAGGAGACTTAGGAAATGCTGTCTCAGTAACATTCACTTGACAAATGAGGACACAGATCCATAGAACTTGTCACTCGTTTTACATATGTTAAAATTCATTAAGCTACATGCAAGATTTGCATACGGTACCGTGGGCATGTCTTACTTTAACAACAACAACAACAACAACAACAACAACAACAACAACAAAAACCCAAAAAGAACAAAAGAAAAAATGTCCTCAATATCTTTACCATCACTAAAAGAAAGGAATAAAGGCACTTCTTTGAATAAAAGGAGTATCTGTGATATTTTACACATTTTAAATTCACAATAGTGGGAATGGTCCAATTAATTTGTATTTATCATTCCTCTTCTGCTAGACTCTCTTCTAAATCTTCAGTTTCAACTTCATTTCCAATAAGATGCTGTTAAGTCTGTGTTGTTTTTTGCAGACAACATGTAATAGGACAGTTATTGCCTCTGTGTTAATCTTAGACTCAGATTTGTGCCTTGCAATTGCTAGGTCACAGTCACAAAGATACAGAATGGCCTAGATATTTGCATGGGAACAAGCATATCACACATCCATTGCCCAAAGGCTGTAAGGTTCAATGACCTGGCTGCTCAATTACCTGGTGCTTGGGTGGGGGACAGGCCATACATCCTAATGGCTCCTGTAGTTGGTATTTTCACCTGGCCTCTGAGTCCGGCAGCCTCTTGGCCCGGGCCAGTATGTGAGGCAGATGGCATCACGTGGCAATGCAATGGTCTGTAGGTGCCCAACTGCTTCCTCCCACATTTTACAGTTTCTTCTCCTCCACCTTTAATTGGTGGATGAGCCCTGGTGACATGTCTTTGCTCTGATGGTGGCCATTGAGAGGGCTGGCAAGTCAGTCCATTATACATAGGTCCTGTCTGTGGCTAGCTCTTGGCGCACAAGTGGCTCATAGATGCCTCTCATTTATGGGAGCTCAAAAGATGGATCTCGTGGAAGTAGAGAGTAGAATGATGACTACCAGTGGCTGGGAAGCAGGGGTGAACAGGGAGGCTGAATAATGGGTACAAAGATACAGTTAGAAGGAGTAAGTTCTAGTGTTTCATAGCACAGTAGGGTGACTATCGCTAACAATAATTCATTGTGTATTTTAAAATAGCTAGAAGATTTGAAATGTTCCCAACATCAAGAAATGATAAATATTTGAGGTGCCATATCATGGAATAATTTCCTTCTCTATGAGGGTCTTGTTGTGTGCGTGGGGTGTGTGTATGTGCATGCGCATGCACACGGGCTTGCATCCTGAGGTGGGAGTCTACTCTTAGTCATCCAGGTGAGAAGCAGGTGGATTAAGTTTATGATTGGGCTAAACATGGAAAAATACAATCCAAGGTGAAAGCAGAACCTGCTGTTCTCGTGTGTTCTTATGGGATATCAAAGCCTACTACTGAGAAAAAAACTGCTAATGGTCCGCGCACACTTGATTAGTGCAACACTGCCATTTATCTCCTTCACTGAGCTAAGCAGTCATGAGGTTAAGAAGAGGGCAGGGGAGAGGCGGGCGCAGCCTTGTGAGGAGGCCGGCCTGACGTCGACTCCCAGCTGGTGCGGCAGTGACCTCTGCTGGCAGGAGTTTCCTCTCCAGTGTACACAGAGAGTAGGAGTTCCCTCGGAGTCTGTGTGGTTCAGCAGTGTTCTTCAGAGAGATGCCCCAAGACTGACGCTCAAGGAAACGGCTGACTGGGCTTTCCTGTTAAAACTGTCACTAGGGGCTGGGGTTACCCTAGTGAGTCAGGAGTTGAGACAGATCTTCAGCGGACTTTCTTTCAAACACATATGGCTTCTTTACATTACTCATTTTCAGATCGAAACATATTTCTTTAAAAATATGTTCTCAAAAAGAACAAAACAAGAGTTGGTGGGCGCAGTGGCTCAAACCTATAATCCCAACACTTTAGGAGGCCAAGATGGGTGGGTCGCTTGAGCCCAGGAGTTCAAGATCAGCCTGGGCAACATGGCAAGACGCCGTCTCTACAAAACATTAAAAATTTAGCTGGGTGTGGTGGCACGTGCCTGTAATCCCAGCTACTCAGGAGGCTGGGGTGGGAGGATAGCTTGAGCCCAGGCGTTCGAGCCTGCAGTGAGCTGAGATTGCACCACTGCACTCCAGCCTGGGTGACAGAGTGATACCCTGTCTGAAAACAAAAACAAAAACAAGTGTTACCCAAACAAGTCCATGACATTACTTGAGAATAACACATTTACAATCTGACAAGGTGATATGAAAACATTCTCAAAACTTTCGTGTGTATGTGTAGGGGACAGGAGCTGAAGCATCCTTTACAAATACATGAATCCTACTCCTCAATTCAGCACGCCACATCTCACCCACAAATAAGTGTGAAATGCTGTTGTTGGACAAGACCTGGGCAGAACTTTTTCTGACCTATCCTGACATTATCTATAACGGAATACTCCGGGCTAGAGAGCTAGACAGCCAGGTTGAAGCCATCGTGATGGCTTTGAGGGTCCCTCATGCAGAGTTACTAAGCAGCTCTTGTCCACAAAGCTCTTGTCCCCATGGGACCACGTGGTGGCACTTGACAGCCGTTCCCAGCCCACCCATCTCCGATCACCGTGTTTGTCCTTGGCGTGGGGCCCCTGCAGCCATCTTCTACGATAGGGCTCTGTCCCTTTCGCCAGAGCTCATCGGATCATGGGGGAACCAGTCTCTTTAGTGGGAGTGGGGAAGGAGGGCTGTGGATTCCCTTGCCTATGAGGTCCTGTAGGGCTGGCTAGCATCTTCTATCCGCAGGCAGGGAGAGGCAGAGAAGGCTGATGATTAGCACAGACAGAAATGAAGAAAGGTGACACAGGGGGACACAGATGACAAGAGGTGGAGAGAGGGAAGTTTTCTGCTTCCTGTTTCCAACTTTTCCCTGTCCTCCCTTAGTTTTTATCTTTTTTCCTTCCGACATCACATTTTGCTTAAGCAACTAAAGATCCCTAAGACACGAACTTCTGTTTAGTTTGCATTTAATACACAGCAGAAGAATTCCGAAAAGTTTTACTTGAGAGCTGAGAATTTGAATTCTCTTCATTCCAACTACCAAGAACCCTCAGAATATTGTATGGCCTCTGTTCATCATATTTTCTGGTTAAATAAGAGTTAAGCAGAAAACGTTTTTCTCTTTGTTTATATCTCTATTATAAAAATATGTCTAAAATGTAAACACAAAAGCAAAAGATTGGAAACAAATGCCAGCCAATTATTAGATGATGGGTTAAATAGTCATACAATGTCCCATGATTTGAGGGAGCCTAAACAAATTCATAGAATGGAATACTATGCAGTCACTAAAAGAATCAGACAGATCCATACGTCCCAGCATAGAAGGTTTCCCATGATCTATTGTTAAATAAATGAAATAAGGTAGAATGGCATGTGTAGTGTGCTCTCATTTATATACAACAAGAAAAAGGAAAAAATTTGTGAGTTTAAATGCACACACACACACACACACATATATATATATGCGCTTAGATATGCACGGGATATCTATGGAAGGACACCCAAGATCTGGTAACAGTGTATACTTTTAGGGAGGAACCTGGGGGCAGAGAGGGAGGGAGATCCATTTTTCTCTGTGTACCCTTGTGCAGTATTTGAAAATTATTTTTTCTGTTTACATGTATTAGCTTTTTAAATATATACATAATACGTAAGTACACACAAATGCATTATCCCTCTTTCTACTATAATTACGGAGTAGTCATTTCTCTTAATCATATCAGTTCCTGGAACTTGGGGTAGGCAGATCTTCATACATGTCCACAATGGTTGGGTCACCTAGTCTAACATGTTTGCTTTCATGCATAAAAGCCATTGGGTGGCCAGGTAAAGGCAGGAAGAAGTGAAGTCTGGTGTTCCAGGAACCACACAAGGTGAGGGCAGAAGGGAAACGTGGAGGGTGTAGTCTGAGCACCACTAGATTGATGTCTGAGGTTGAGGAACTGCCAGTCAGTAAAGTGGGGCTATCATTCCTGTGTGGATTGTCATCACTCAGAGCAGTGGAGTCCTTGGACTTGGGCCTTCACTTGCTGCATTGATTAAATGGTGAAAACAAGACCTTCTTTTCCAGGTTCTTCTGAATAAAGATGAAAGTATGTGCCTGGCTCAGTTGGTCTTAGCTGGATGCAGAGTGTTTTGTGGTCATTTTGATAAATTTTTCTTTAATGTGTCCTGAAAGGAGGCACGTACCCTATGTTAGTAGAGTTTCTGAGTGTCAGCTCTGATGTTAGATGTGCTGGATGTGGATTCAGACTCTGCTCTTGAGAGGTTATTATAGAAATATCTCTGCTCTCTTTCAAGACTTTTTTTTTTTTTTGTTTTAAGAGTGCGCTTTCACTCGTTTTGGAGAACTCGATTCCCCTCAGCCTGGATATCTCTGTCTTGCAACTGGGGAGAACTAGTCTGAGGCTGAAGCTAATGCAGAGGAAAGTAAGAGAGAAAAGGGACAGAGCGTGAGGGTTGAGAGAGATCTCATTTTGCTAGAGCCCTTGAATTCAGCTTTGCTTAAAGTCAGCTACATCCTCCCCATATCATGAACAACTGGGTTTCTATCTCTGGCAGTGGAGAAGTTCCTGACTCAGTTTCCTCATTCTTGTGTTGAGATGTAAAAAAACACGTACTAGAAACCAGCTTATATGCCTCCCTCCCAGTCCCATCAGGTGGCCACTGATCACCTGATCCTGATTTCAGATAAGGTCTGAAGGTGGGGCTGATGAATAAGAGGGTGAGGGGTTGCTTCTAAAGGAAATTCAGGTGTCTTCACCCATAAATGCAGAAAAGGACTCAGCAGGAAAACCCATAGCTTTCCTCCACACTGGGCAGGGTGTAGTGGAAGACTTGTACTCACTGTTTTTTAGGGTGGACGCTATCAAAAATTCTGAGAGGCAAATGCTTGTGTGGGCAGCTGGAAGCCATATGGTGAGCTCGGTTTCCAAGGAAGTTTTTCAGCGACATGAGAGAAGTAGGAGTGTCTGGGAAATCACTGAAGGATTTTAGTAGGGCTCTGGAGATTGGGGCCCAAGGTTCTTCCCTCCATTTTCTCAGGCCAGACTTGCGCAGCCTGGCCAGATTTCTGTGTGGCCTAGGTGTTTCCTCACGACTCAGGAAAGACAACGTCCTATTAGTTGTTTGAAACTGAAATTGGCCAATGAGTTCTACTTCTACCCTGACTGCTGATACTCCCTCCCTTTCTGAAGAGGCTCTTCCCCGTTAGGGTGACCCATCGTCCTCATTTGCCTGGGACTGTCTCAGTTTTAGCACTGAATGTTTTGCATCTTGGAGAGTCTTCAGTGCGGGGCGCACCAAGACAGTTGGTCATCTGGGGTGGCGAATCGGCACACTTCATAGATGACTTGCGTTTGACGGCAGCATGCTGATGCTGGGAACATCCCGGAGGAGCTCGCCGGCTGACGGCAGAGGCAGAATTGAAAACGGCTGAACCCAGAGAGCTATGGTGGGGCTTGAGGTCAAGGCAAGCAGAAGTCTGAGGCTCTCTCATACAACACTGCAAGGAAGAGGCTTTTGATGGGACCTTTGAATTAGGTACTGAGAAATGATCACATCTGTGCATGGGGCTGGGGTAGGGATGGGAATGAACATGTCAGCATGGTCAGGAGCTTGTACACACAGACAGCGCGATGAGAAGCCAGGCATTTCGGAGAGTGGTGACAGCCGCCCCCTCAACACTGGCAAGGCGGGGAGCAAGTGTACAGATGGAGGCGTGTATATCATGTGTCTAAATATTTAAAAGTTATAAACCAGGCTAGCAAGTTCTTAATTAAATACATTCTATTCTCCTCCCTTGACAAATATACCTTCACAGCAATCTGGAAGACCGTGTTGGAGTGCAGAATTCCTAGTTTCTGGCATTTCCTGCTAGAATGTGACAGCAGGGGAAGAGGTGGGTCAGATCTTCTCCCATCCCCTCCTCCCCTCACCCTGCCCCCTCCACAGGCTGCTAGAGGCTTAGGCACACATGTGGACCCTGAAACTCCGTCACAAACTAGGTCCACAACCCCTGCAAACAGCTGCCCTTTGGCTGTCCCAGGGGTGTGGCACTGGCAAGGAAGCGGCCAGAGCAGGCCTTGAAAGTCTTCAGGGAATTCTCAGGTTCTGGGTACCAGAGTGCGGTCTCTGGCGATGGCGTGGACACTGGGTGGGCACATCCCTGTTGGCCCTGCAGACTCTTTGCCCCGTGCGGCTGGGCACCTCTGGAGGAGGGCCAGCACGGAACCCTCCTGCCTAGGTCTGAGAATGATACTGAGTCCTGAGCAGTTCCCCGTGGCTGGAATGTCGTCGTGTTCAGCAGGAGCAGCCGCAGAGGAGGCTGATTCCTATCGTGATGAGAGACGATGAAAACGGCGGCCCTGAATTTCTACCTCTGGTCTTTAGGAAGAGGAATGTCAGAAATAATGGAGTCTGATTTGGAAAGACCTGAGACATGGCCTGATGCTCTTCCACTCACCACACTCACGCAGATGTCGAGCAGGTCCAAATCAATGTGTGGAACTTGCCTTTCTGGCCCAGAAGTTCTGAGAAGCTAGACATTGAAAAGGGCCTAAGTTACCAACTGTCTCAGGTTGCGAGAGTTCCAGAGAGAAACCAACCACTCCAGAGGTGAGTGGGCTTACTTCTGGCAATACCCACTACTCCTGTGATGTGACTAATCTTTTTGAAGTAGATATGTCATTTCCTTGTCCTTCCATTAGAGGGAGCAAATGTGCATAAGGTCATCGATGACCCAGACGTTTAGCAGACCATGCCGAAGGAGCTTGAAGATCCCTTCTGAAGCTGGTCTGCACTGCAGATTTTAACTCCCTGGTCCAAGCCTTAGTTTCTCCCATATAAGACCCCTTTGAGTATCTGACTAAAGGTTCCAGATTTTAATTATTTATAAGGAAAAATAACACACACATGCCCCACCCACCCCCGCCCACCAACACTCTTATATTTTCATTCTTTCCTGATTGGAAAGATAAATGAAAGTATGAAGGCTTCCACTTGCCTTGGGTCACATGAGACCATATTTTCATCCCCAACATAATAACAGCCGTGTTTAGACAGTCCTTGACGTTTCCTGGTGTTTTTAGAATTTCTTCCTTTTCACCGATCCCTGATAGATGACTCCAAGACTCTCCAGCTCTGCTATGAATAATGCTGTGCTCGTCACACCCTGGCTCTGCTGTGAGTCTGGGCTGTGCTATTGGGCTCCAATCCCTTTTGCCTCTCCCAGCAGGCTCTGGAACTCAACTGCCTGGGATTAACTCTGTTTCTCCACATACCAGCTGTATGGCCTTGGGTAAGTAATTTAACTTCTCTGTGCTTGGTTTTCTCACTGGGAATGACCCGTCATTGTAGCTTACCTCTGAAGATGGCTGCCATCAATTCCTTCCCTCCCTATAAGTGTCTGTGACTCCCCCACTGAGGACTAGAGTATACTCCTTCACCCCTTGAAACTGAGTGGACTGTGGCTGCTTTAATACCAGCCTGGTTATGCCTTTAGATGACTCCAGCCTCGTCACCATCTAACTGTAACTGCATGAGAGGCTGTGCCCAGCTGATCCGAGTCAAACCACAGAACCATGTGAAATAATAATAAATGGTTGTTTTAAGCCACTGTTTTGTGACACTGTGCAGCAAAAAGATAACCACACTAAACATTGATGGCAATGATGATAATGTTTCCCTCATGGGGTGATATGAAGATTAAATTAATCTTCATTAGATGCTTAGAACAGCGGCTGGCAGTACTAATTGCCATATAGAATATATTGAATAAAAAAAGGAATGACCTAGGTCTCTGAAAGTATTAGAGTCTCAGGCTAATAAACACTCATTTTCAGGAAACGACTGTATTTTTTATTGTTTTAGCTCTAGGTTCTCCCAAAAAATACCTTAGTCAATGTGGAATCAGTAGGTGGGGCTGAAAACAGTGTCTTGGAGACCAAAAGGCTCAGAGTTGGTCCTGTCTGGCCTGGGCAAACCCCTTAACCCTCGTGTGCCTCAGTGTCCGCAGCTTCCAAATGAAGACAGTCATTACGCCACCACAACAGGACTGCTGCGAGGGAGGAAGCAGACCGTAATTGTGCAGAGTTTCAAAGATCATAGACTCTAACCTTATTGAGACACCTTGTTTCTGAACCCTTCATTTGTGTCATTCTATCAGACATTGAGGTCTGTACTTCTCTGGCCTCTTCCCTGCCTTAGTTTGTTATATGGACTATTATGTGACTCATCTTTCACATACAGATGCTCCCTGACTTATGATGAAGTTATGTCCCAATCAACCCACTGTAAGTAGAAAATATAACAGCATAGGCCGGGCGTGGTGGCTCACGCCTGTAATCCCAGCACTTTGGGAGGCTGAGGCGGGCAGATCACCCAAGGTCAGGGGTTCGTGACCAGCTTGGCCAACATGGTGAAACCCATCTCTACTAAAAATACAAAAATTACCCGGGCATGGTAGCATGTGCCTGTAATCCCAGCTACTCGGGAGGCTGAGGCAGGAGAATCGTTTGAATCTGGGAGGCGAAGGTTGCAGTGAGCCAAGATCGCATCATTGCACTCCAGCCTGGGCAATAGAGTGAGACTCTATCTAAAAAAAAAAAAAAAAAAAAAAAAAAAAATCTACCAAATAGCTTAGCCTAGTCTACCTTAAATGTGGGTAAAATGCTTACTTTAGCCTGCAGTTGGGCAAACTCATCCAATGCAATGCCTATTTTATGATAAAGTGTAGAATAGCTCATGAAACTTATTGAATACTGTACTGAGTAAAAAATGGAATGCTTGTATGGGTACTCAAAATATGGTTTCTACTGAACATGTATTGCTTTTGCATAATCATGAAGTCAAAAAATTATAAGTGGAAACCTCAGAAGTCAGGGGCCATTTGTACTGGTGTTTTCTAGATTCTTCCTTCTCTATACAAGCTTCATGGGGGGAGGACATCTTGCACTCCTAGCTTCAACAAATCTAAAACCCAAAGACTATCCTTGATCCATCCCTAGCCCTCAATTCCCATATACCATCAAACATCAAGTCCTGCTAATTCTGTCTCTTAAGTATCTCCCAAATCCTCCCCTTTCTCTCCATCTTCACTGCAATCCCATCATCAGTTAAATTAAACTAAATTTGGCCTAAGGATGCCTTCATACTCAAGTCCGAAATGAACTGCAACCTTACTTAGTATGTAAAGTAACTAAAAACCTAAACTAACAGCTGAGTCTCAGTCAGTTCAGCAGCTGAGCTTCAGTCAATCTCAGCAGCTGACTGATTCACATGAGGCAAAACACTGAGCTGTAGCCAACGAAGCTGTCTCTGTACCGTACTTCTTCCATTTTCTTCTTATAGATGCTGCCTGACTATGTTGTAGGCTGGAGTTCTTAAAACCTATTCTGGTTCTTAGGGGTCCCCAATTCACAAATGGTTGTTTGCTCAATTAAACTCTGTTAAATTTAACTTCTTTAAAGTTTTTCCAGTTAACAAATCCAAGCCACTGTAATCTCCAGCCTGGACAACTGCAGTAGCTTCCTAACTGCTCTACTTCCGGCCACTACTGTCTTCCAAGCCATTGTCTACATTTCAGCCACAGTGACTTTTTTGTAATACAAAACTGATTAAAATATACCTCTTCTTGTCCCAACCTGCTTTAAATAATTCAGTGGCTTTCTGATGCTCTTAGTATAAGATCCAAATTCTTAGCATGACCTTGAAGGCTCTGCATGGTATGGCTCCTGTTTTCTAGTCTGATTTTAAATCAGTTTCTCATGTACTCTGGACACCACTGGCCTCCAAAGAACTGTGTTCCCTCCACAGGCTGCCCTTGATATCTGTTAGCCCCCAACCTAGAAACTCTCTCTCCTTTCAACTATTATTTATCTCTTAGGCCTCAGCTCAAAAGTTACTTCCTCAGGTCTAGGTCTGAAAAAAAAAAAAGTTACTTCCTCAAACACAGCCTCCCTTGAACCTCCCAACTAGGTTACGTTGCCCCATTAGATGTCCTCAGAGCACCATGCAGCTCTTCTTCATAGCATTTACTATGGTTGTAATTAATCAGCTTTTTAGCCTTTCATGTTCCCCTCTATGCCACAGGCTCCAGGGACTATTTGTTTTCTCCATTCTTGTACTGTACTCCCACCTCAAATATATTTTGAATGAATGAAATACAACTTCCAAATCCGTATCTCAAGTCAGTCTCCTCTTCTGAACTTCCAACCCAGGTATCTAGTTTGTTGGCAATACCATCCTTCTAATTGCTCAGGCCCAAACCTTGGTGTCATTTTTGATTCCTCTGTTTTTCAACCCGTGGTTGAAAAATCTATACCATTAGCAAATCTATCATATCTGTCTTCAAAATACATCCAATATCTCAGCCACACAGAGTGTACCTCCTAATGGAAGAACTCCCCACCTAGGAAGTTGTCTTGTTTCTTCCTAGACTATGATCACACAATTTCTTTGGAATGAAATTGCAAAGGGAAAAAATAGAAAATCTATAGGTTAAAAGACAGGTATATCAACTAATTGTAGTATGGGACTTTAGTTGGATTCTGTTTCCAGTTGTAAAAAAAATTATAATGATGAGACGACCAGAAATTTTAACGAATGGAACTTGATGATATTAAGGAAATGTTAATTTTTAAGGAATGGTAATGATATGGTTATATTAAAAATGTTGTTTACCTTTTCAGAGATGCGTACTGACATATTTACAGATGAAATGGTATGATGTCTAGGATCTGCTTCAAAATAATACAGTGGAGAAGGAAAGTAGATAAGGGTATTGATGAAACAACATTGGGTATGAATTGTTGATTGTTGAATGATGGATACACTGGGTTTTACCAAACTATTCTACCTCTGCATAGGCTTTAACATTTCCATATTACAAAATTTAAAAATCTATCTCCAGAATGTGACCCATTTCTTACTATCTCCACTACTCCCACCCTCTTCCAAGCCACTGTCATCTCCCACCTGTACTGCCACAGCCTCCTATCTCATCTCCCTGCCTCCACCCTTGCCTCCGCCTGTGGTCTATTCACTACACTGAGTAAGAGTGATCCTTGTAAGCACATCAGATCCTTCCACTCTCTGCTGAAGTCCTACAAAGGCTTCCCCTCTTGCTTGGATATTGTGTTACCCCTCTCTGAGTTCACCTCCTACTACCCAGCCCCTCCTTTGCTTGCCCACTGCCTTATGATTTCAGGATAGAGGTTCAACTCTGGCAAACCCAAGGCCCTGACGATGTGTCCCACGTGCCTCTCCACGTTCATCATCCCAAACCCCAGGCTTTTGGAACAACCTACATTCCTCCGTGGCTCCTTTGTTTTAGTCGCTCCTCTCTGGACCTGACCCCTCTGGTGAAGCTCAGCTCCACCAGTCTCTGCTCAGTATCACTTCTCTCTGCTTTGGTTCTAGGCCTCATAAGAGCTCAGAGTTTCGTTTTATAATCATCTATTGTCTCATCAATCTCCTTCACCAGACTTAACTTCCTCAAAGGCACAAGCTACCTCACATCTCTGTAGTCCTAGTTCAGCAGTAAAAATTAAGTATATTTTGAATAAATGAATTATAATTTTACATAAGTGACATAACTTTACATAAGTTAGCATTATTATTTTTTTTTGAGATGGAGTCTTGCTCTGTTGCGCATGCCGGATTATAGGCACCTGCCACTATGCCCAGCTGATGTTTTGTATTTTTAGTAGAGACGGGGTTTCACCATGTTGGCCAGCCCATTCTCCAACTCCCGCCTCGGCCTCCCAAAGTGCTGGGATTACAGTTGTGAGCCACCATGCCTGGCTGCATTATTACATATTTAAAATGTCTGTTTACCAGTTTCTCTAACTGGAATAAAATACTTCTGCCTATAATTACATACAAGTCATATATTTTAAAATTATTGCAAAAAAGTGTTTGATTTTCCAGAAAAACATTCTAAATATAATGTTTTAGATGTTACTAATGAAATAAAAATATAACATTTCTAACTAGTTCGTCCATTTGTTGTCTAAATTCAGAGTGAATAGTTCTAAATTGCACACCCAGCCAACTTTCTTGCTCACTGACCATCTTGCTTGAAGAATTGGGTTAGGAGGTGCAAACTAGGGAGGGAGCAAAGGGGGCTTCTCTCTCCAGAAGAGAAATCAATAGCTGGTCAGGATTTGGGGAGGGGGAAGGGGGTTGGGGATGAGTTCTCAGATATGGAGGAAACCTAAGTGGAAGAGCTGTTGCTTCTGTAAAAAGAAACTCATAGACACAGATGGGAGTGGAACCAAATCAATCAGTAGGTGACGAGAAAAGACGAAGAGCAGTAGGAATGAAAATATCCAAAGTAATGGAAAAGAATGTACTAACATTTTTTGTTTTATGCTTTTACTTTCTCAATTGTTACAAATTCTTTCAATATTAAATGTTTTCTTTTAGATAATGAAATTAGTTTTAGCAGGTAACAGTTATTAAATTTTTGGTCAATCTGGTTTGGATTGCCCTTCCAATACAAAATTGATGCTACTGGCCAGCCATTGGTAGGCCTGGCAGTAATTTTCTCTGTGTTGGTGAGGGACTGTGCTGCCTGAGCCACCGACATCCCGTCTCACATGGCCCACTGGGACAAACTGCAGGCATTTGCAAGATAGTTAGCTGAGTTTAGGAGTAGAATCTATGACGACGGAACATATTTTTTTCTTTGTGTGAAAATTACTAGCTTATAATGCCATTACAATTTTACTCCATATCCTTAAAAAAGTGCACAAATTTTACTGACTTTTTAGGGCAATCTCCTGAGATATAAGGGAAGCCCAATTCAGGGGAAGCTGAACCCGACACAGCCTCCTTTAATCCCGTTCCAGGGCAGTCACTAACTGCCATCCTAAAGCTGCATTACTTTATCATGTCTCCTTTCCTCATACTCTGTTCAGTTTCTATAAATCACTTTTCTCTACAGTGTTGAGAAGGAACAAAAACATGGGCTTTGGAGTCAGGCAGACCTAGGTTAGCATTCTGGCTTTGTCTGGTTGTGAGACCTTCTCAAAGTCACTATAAAATGAGGATAATGAGGTCGAATTCTGGTGTGTGTGTGTGTGTTAATGAAATTGCCTATGTAAAGACGTTGCCTAGTGCCTGGTACTCAATAAATGTAATTTGTTTCCCGCGGATGAGTGGAGCAGAATGCTTCCTGGAGAGCATTTCATTCTCTGATTTATCATTATAAGATCAGGCCTATCCAAAACACTCAATCATCAGAAGACTTCAATCTCTTTTATTCTGCTTTTTTCCTAATGTCATAATCCATTTGACTCCTAAGCATGTAAGTAGGTACTACGGAATGTAAACACGTAAGGGAACAGAAATATACGGAATGAATAATACGTGGAAACAAAGCCGTGACTCAGATGAAATAGCTGCACGAAAGAAATAACATTAAAACATTTAAAAAGAGACTTAATGTAGGAATAAGCTATTTTAATCAAGCAAAAACAAATTTATATCCATTATTTCTAAAAATAAAATTAGACTTTTCCAATCCTTAACATCTGCATTTAATAATATCTTCTAACCAAAATACAGATGCTAAAACAGCAAGTTACATTATATCTTGTACAGCATACAGTATGTTCACTGTTTACACTTACTTTAATTCTAGTTGGTCATGTACTCAATGCATACTTAAACATCACTCAATAAAATTTTCACAATTAACAAAAAAAGTGACAAGGCTGTCTTAAAACGGCTCTGCTATAAATTGTATAGAATATACAGAATTACAAAGTCAAGTATTTTTTTTTATCAAAATATACACCCCTCCCTGAAACTAACACAAGCTATCAACATTTTAAATGAATACAATTATAGAAAATATTTGCAAAATTATTTTTTCATGTATAAATATTCTGCCATATTTACTTTGGTCTAGAATTATCAGCATACAAGTCCCACTTAAAAAATATCCACATGTAAGGGCTGGGAGAGAGACATCACTACAGGTAATTTTATATTTGGGGTTAACTGAAATCAAAATGACTAGAGTACACACTAATTATCTTTGATTCATATTATTAACTGATAAAACAAATTAGTAGATCACAGGATTGCTTGTTCAATATTCTAATTATCAATTCAAAAATGATTTTCATAAGCCCTTTGTGACTATCTAACAAAACCCAAATGAATAGTGTAGGGTATACATATATACAATGTATAAAATAAAGTTGAATTTGCTTGCATTTTCCCATTTTTCTCTACTTATATAATACTGTATGTAAGTGAAAGTAGATGAACAAAAGATAAATGCAGATACAATAGTGGGGTTACTTAACAGCAAGGTACTATAGTATTAAAAGGTCAACTTTAATCATGTCCTTTCCTGGGTGTTTAAATGCTTTCTTACCCACCCAAATCCAGTAAGTCTTCTTCATGGAGACATCACACTAGTAGAGAGAAACCGGAGTCCTTTAAGCTACTTCTTCACAATGATAACCTTCCAATCTTCGATAACCTTGGGTTTCCATCCGTCAAATCCAATGAACACAACTGACTGCAGGTCAGGCTGAAACTGCATTCCGGATTCTGTTCACACCGGTGATCCAAGGGTAGACATGTTTTCTCTCTCCCTCCTACTCTGGCAGTTTAAAAAAGAATCATGCATTCCAGCTTTCCAGGAACCTGGTCCACATGACAGAATATGATGTAGGGCAATTAGATTTGAGGGTAATGTTGATGGTGTGGGTCAGTGTAAAAGAACATTAAAAAAACTTCAGTGGGTTTTTAGCAAGGGATGTAGATGTCTGCAAATATGATGACAGAGCATCTGGCTTTGTAGATATATTTCTGAGTCTCATAAGTAAATGATAGAACCATGTCACTCCACATTCTACCTTTCCATCCCCTAAAAACAAAGCTACTGTTTTAGGCAAGGAAGGCCATCACTTCTTCTTGCCCACTCGTCATTAATGGGTGGGGTGGAGGGTGGGGGTTCCTTTGCCCTTTTGCTTTATACTAGTCTGTACTTGTGGGCTGCATAATCTCCAAGAAGGCTAGTAATTACAATTACTAGGGATTAGGCAGTCACTTTCAAGTGCCTGGGAATTCACTACTGCAGTGTACCTTGCACTAAATCTCTTGGACAGTCCTTCAGTGGAATGGGAGATGACAGCTTCCACTTGAACCCTTCAGTCTGTCTGGAATAGACCCCCCCACATCCATGGCCTTGTGGTGGTTGGAAGACTGCAGAGAGTTTCAGAAGAATGTGACCCTCTTTCATTCTCTGAGTTGAGGCCATTGCAAAGTAATATGCAGCACAGGTAATCACAGGTAAATTCTGGGAGGGTGTTCCCCCATAGATAAGGCATGACCTATGTTTTCTGTGAATTGAGTAGACCAGTTCTAAGAACAGCTCAGCCATAACTTCAAGGGAACAGCATTCCATCTAAAAGCATTCACATGCTCTTAAATCATATTCAAAATGCTTTCTACTGATTTTTACATCAGTCCTCATTATTTGCAGATCTACTGCTCCTCATAATTCTCTACAGGGGATATGGACAGTTAAAAGTTATAGTGATTTATATATGTATTTTACAAGGTTTGTGTTGCAGAAAAGTAGTTCTACATCATGTATGAATGTCCTACTTTAGGTTACTCATTATGCACATAATTTCAGTTATATTGTTTAAGTATTTCATGTGTATCCATTAATTTAAACAAATTTTAATAGTGCAGAAGCCAGATGGGAATAAAGACCGTCACACAGCTCATTACCACGTAACGTATTTACGAAGATGCCATCTTCATTTTCTCCAGTGACTAAAGACAGTTCAGCAGCCAGTTCCTATTAGCAATTATTAGAAAGTTTCAAACTAGGCTAAAATTAAACTCCTTTTTTCACTGGTAGAAATACCACAGCTAAGAACTTCATTAACTTTCACAAGAAACTTGGGATACTGGAGGAGTCAGCTATTTTGTTTTTGTGCACTTTGCATAAAGTTAATGCTAAAACCCAAAGTAGATATTAGGATCCTTTTTCTGGGATTTTCACAAATGAGTGTTTTTTTTGTTTTGTTTTTAAATTTCACTCCTTCATGACTGTTACGTGAATAAAATTAAACTAAACTTAAATCATAACTAAAAAAAAAAAAACCACCAACTATATTTTTGAAGATTTTTCTAACTCTTGCCACTCAAAGGACATTTTCCACACCGGTTTGTATGTTATCCTTTTGGTCATTGTCTTCTGAATCAAGGAAATGTTGATTCTCCAAGGGATTTGAGTTTTCGTGGCACATGTCACCTATTTTCTCCTGCTGACTTGGGCTTTTGAATAAGTGTTTCTTTTGGTGCATTCCAAGGGCAGCAGCTGTTTTGCAAATTTTGGGACACTGGAAGCAGGCATAGCCCTTCCCATTATGCTCCCGAATATGCCTCTGCTCATGATTCCTTTTGGTGGAGAGATACAAAAATCTCTGAAAGCAGAACTGACAGTGGTAACGCTTTTCTCCAGTATGGATTCTTTCATGGATTTTGAGGGTCTCATTCAAGGTGAACGCCTTGTTGCAATACTGACAGACAAACTCCTTCAAGCCCAGGTGGATGCGTTCGTGTTTCTGTAAGTTTCCTTGCACCGAAAAGCACCGTCCGCAGGTCTTGCACTGGTATGGCTTCTCCCCGGTGTGACATCTCATGTGCATTTTGAGTGTGGAAGGGCTCTGGAACTGCTTGGCGCACAGCTCACAGGTGTATGGCCGAGAAGTAAGATGTCGGTGGGGCCTTCCTTGGTTTCCAGCCCCCGCTTTGTCTCCGTCACAGAGTTCACACTGCAGCTTGGGCATCTCTTTAGTTTCTTCTTCCTCAAAGGGTTTATCCTGAGGAGCCTTCCCCACGGCACAATCCAGTTCTGCTGGGTATTTACATTTATGGCTCGGGCTCCTGTTTCCATGCTCCTTCCTCCAGTTGACTTTCCTCATTTTTCTCAACTGTCTGGATTTCTTTTTGGGTTTGTAGTTGTAGTAAGGGCGCCACGGTTTGTCAGTGGAATCCTGGTCACTTGCGTCATCGAACACTTCACTCATCTCCATGCACTCGGATTGGCAAAGCCCGAGTGGGCTGTCTCCACTGGGTTCCGGGTCATTCCCCTGTGGCAAAGGCTCCTCCTGCATCTGATACTTGGGTCTTCTCCCTCTTTTATAAAACAATTTAGATCCTAGGATATGCCTTTTCACAATGGCTTCGTTTCCAATTTTCACTGTTATTTGGCAAAGGGGTGCAACGTTACTATTTGTGGAGGTTCCCGGCAGAGCAGGTTTTGCAATGTAGGTTTCAATTTTACTGGTTTCTTCAGTAATATTTGTGGTTTTGCTCAATGATCCTCCAGGATCAGCAACGTATTTTGACTCCTCCGGTATTTCTCCCCTGGTATGTGATGTCGTTTTCTTTTTCTCCTTAATGCTTTTGGGTCTGCTTGCAAACCTACCCACTTTATCTGGCTCAGGCTTACTGTCATCTTTCAGGGACTGACTGACAGCTGGGTCTGAAAAGGCTCTGTGGTTGCTGCTGGTCATGGCAGCAATGGCATTGCTGTGCATGATCACCGATGAAAACTGGCTGCTGTGTACAATGACCGAGGGTGCAGAGCCACTGTAGCTGATCACAGAGGCGGCATTCTCACTGCTATTACTCAAAGATAAAACAGGTACATCCCCTGCCCGGAGGTCAGAACTGACAGCATTTTCAGTGGAAGAAACTGACACCTCAGCTGAATAAAAGTTATTGTCAAGATCAATTTTCAACGCCTCCTCTCCCCATTTGGTGCCCTCTGCATTTTGTACATTGGCAGAAGTGGGTATGTCCTGACATGCAGATGTTTCCAATGGGATGGCTGGACTGTTGGTCAGGGTGTTTACAGTATCTTGGAAATTCAGCGTAGGTAATTCAGAGCTGTGTGGATTCTGAACAACATAGGTACCAGGTGCAGACTCATTCATTTGACTGTTTTCTCGTGCATTTTCGTAAGAAGAATTTCGGTAGCTCTTATAAGGGGCTCTTTTGCATTTCATAGGCAGTAGTCTATAAAGTTTATATGGATAGACACTAGGCTTCAAGCCTCCATTTGCTGTTTTTTTACTGATGGAAAGTCTATGATCGATGGCATGGAAAGACTTCTGATGATTTTTGAGTATGTAGTAGGTCATGAAAGTTTCAAGACAGAAAATGCACTGATATCGTCTTTCTCCCGTATGCCAAATTTCATGCCTTGTCCTGTACTCAGCCAATGCAAATACTTTGTTGCAGTAATGGCAAGGATATGTTCTTCTCCAGGAGTGAACATTTGCATGTCTTCGGAGGCTAGATAAGGTCACATAACTACGTTTGCACACAACACAACTATAGAGCATTTGCCCATTAACAAATTTAACCATGTGGTCCGTGTCTGGCAAAGTACTTCCGGTACTGGAAAATTCACCAATCCTATTTTCAGATAATAAAGGTTCTGGACCTGTGAATGAACCTCCATTTTGTCCAATGGTAGGATAGTTTTCTAAAAAGCGTTGGTTTCCTCCAGGAATGGGCATGTGGCTTGACCTCATGCAGATCTGTTCATGCCGATCCAACCTGTTCAGGGTGGTGAACTGTTTGTTGCAATACTTGCACACTAAAGGCTCCTGGGTCGGCTTGTGAAGCTGCATGTGGGCACTGAGCAGAGTGCTGCTGTCAAAGGCTTTGGAACAGCAGCTACAATTGTACACCAGAGGTGGAACCTCTGCTGCCGGCGGCCCGGGAACATCAGAAGGCTGATTTTCATCTTCCCTGGAAAAATGGACATCTCCTTCATTGTTTGGAGATTTTGAACGAGCAAGAACGGCAGCTGGCTGTGGACTTCTTTCTTGATTAACCTCTAAGTTGGATACTGGAGGGGGTGGTATATTTTCTGTGGCTGAATCAGAATCCTGTGGTATGGAGAATGTCTTTGGCTTCCGACATGTTTTCGGTTTTGCTGCAAGGGTTTCGCAATTTTCTTTCCCTGTGTTACCAGGTGAACTGCCATCATGTTCACATACAGGCTGACTTCTGTAAGCCTCAGCTACGGAAGAAACAGCGTATGAGTGCTCAGCGAGTGTGCGAACAGGCTCTGCCTCGTGGCAGACGTCCGTCCTCTCCAGGCAAAGGCTAGCTGTTCTCATGGAGTCAGAGACCTTTTTGAAACTTGCCCTCAAGTCCAGCGGGGAAAACATGTTATTACTATTTTCTGTTTCGATGATGGAAAATGCATTTGTGATCCTTGGCCCATTAGTGATGGCTGGTTCTTCATGCCTTTTTTCATGTTTTTCTTCTTTAACCACTCCCTTTTCAGTAATACAGAATACATAGGGACTCGGGGAGTTTGAGAAGTTGCGATCGGTAAGGTCTTCCAAGAATGATATTCCCAGCTTTTTTCCTGCAGCTGCAAGATCAGTGACTGTTTCCTGTCTCTTGACAACGACTGTGGAACTGTAGATATAATTAAGTATTTCGGTAAACACTTCAGCTTTGAGATCGTCCAGCTCCAGGACGTGGCTGGAAATACAGATTGTATGGCTCCAAAAGATATTTTTAAAATACAGGCTTGAAGCTGCCAGAACATTGCTGTGGGCTTTAAATTTGGTATCTTCCACAATGATAGTGACATCGCATAAAATGCCCCGAATGCGCTGCTCATTTAAGATGGAGAGCACCGTGTCACTGTGAAAGTCGTCCTTGAGGTCCCTGGAAAGGGACATGACTGTCATCTGAAACAAGAGGAGAGAAATGGTCAGAGACTCTTCCACAGGTGGCTTCTTTATCTCTAGACTATTTTCCACTTCTGTGAAAAACTGTTCTTTTGTATGAAACTTCAGGTTTTTATCTCTCTGTTGATGCTCCCAAGGCTCAAGAGTCAACATTAGAAGCTAAATCTTTTTCTTGCCCCAGCCTGTTTCTCATACCATTGCTAATAGTTGTTATCATTGGAAATCCTCCCAGAACTCCTTCCCCTTTACTCCAAAGTTGGAGCTATATACACATGTCCAAATTTGGGAGGGGAGGAGGTTTTATTTTACTTTACTTTTTCTGAAATGTTACGGGTCTCATCATCACTCAAGGCTGCTGCTTTGAACTACCAGAGCTGGGCAATGCCATGGTCCTGCCACAAGTTTCCTGCCTATTTTCAAAGAGGACTCTGATGATCCAGTTATAACCATGAAGCAGGAAAATGTTTTTTTTTTTTTTTGAGACAAAGTCTCGCTCTGTCGCCCAGGCTGGAGCGCAGTGTCACAGTCTCTGCTCACTGTAACCTCCACTTCCTAGACTCAAGCGATTCTCTCACCTCAGCTTCCTGAGTAGCTGGGACCACAGGTGCGAGCCACCATGCCCAGCTAATTTTGGTATTGTTGGTAGAGACGGGATTTCGCCATGTTGCCCAGGCTATTTTTTTAAATGAATTTTCCTTAAGTGGTACCTATATGCAAAGCTATTGCCCACTCAGAGAAGCAGCAAGAACTGAAGGAGCCCTTCCTGATTTGTGGCTCAGAAGGGTCTCTCTCTCTAGACTTGCAGGGTGTGTAATCCAGTCTGACCACCAGGGGCACCCTGCCTTTCTGCGCTACTGGCCCTGCGGGAACTCATCAGGTTCCTTTTCTAGTTTCCCCTTTAGTAGAGACAAAGTAGACTAGGGCTTTCAAAAAGAACTGTCAGGTACTGAAGGCAAATACAAAGGAGATAAAACGTGAAACCAGGAAAGGACATTTCTAAATCCTTTGACAAGAATGGACAAGAATGAATCTAGTCATAGATTCCTGAATTAGCACAACTTCAAGGCACAGTGGCTCTTGTTCTGGTCTGAGGATCCCATCTCCATTCTTCTCTGTATTTGCTATATTCTCTATATAAGTCCTACTCCAGGAGCTTGGAGTGCTAGAGTTTACTAACTGATATTGTAGTGAGGGGCAGTGAAAAGCAGCAACTTTCGTACTTCCCACAGTAAGAGATAGGTCACTATCCCTTACTGTCTGTTACTATCTCTGTCACAGTACACAGTGACCTAAGACACAAATGAAATTAACACTCACCCTTACTAGGTGTGATGCATTCTGTTCTGCTCTAGTATTTTTCTTTTTGAGATGGAGTCTTGCTCTGTCGCCAGGCTGGAGTGCAGTAGCATGATCTCAGATCACTGCAGCCTCTGGCTCCAGAGTTCAAGCAATTCTCCTGCCTCAGCCTCCCAAGTAACTGGGACTACAGGCGCATGCCACCATGCCCAGCTAATTTTTGTATTTTTAGTAGAGACGGGGTTTCACCACATTGGCCAGGATGGTCTCGATCTCTTGACCTCGTGATCTGCCCGCCTCGGCCTCCCACAGTGCTGGGATTACAGGCGTGAGCCACCACACCCAGCCTTTTCAAGAACGCTTACAGCAACTCACTAATTTCACTACCCACTAATAGATCACCACATGCAGTTAAAAGTAAAGCAAAACAAACAAACAAACAAAACACATACACAAAAAACCCCTCTGGTCTACAGAACATACTAACCAGCTATTCCATCCAGTCTCTCCATGCTATTCTGTATTAAGTGACGTCTCCAGAAAGCCTTACAGTTTGATGATACAATTTTAACTCTCAGTGGCAATGTTTTCCGAGCACTAAAGTATAACATTTAGCTCATGGCATTTATTTAGTTGGATGGACCAGATGGCCACACAAAGAACCTCTCTTTACCTTTTTGTAAAGCTGCTATTAAAAGCTGTGACTATTATGTTATTTAATGTCCTTTATACAAGGATCCATTTGATAAATTCTTTTATAGTACCAGTCATAGGAAAAAAGTACCTTTCTATGAACAAATTCTTCAATTCAGATAATGAGAACACTATATTCACCATGTTTCTGTTTTAATTCTCAAGACAAAGAAGCTCAGAACTAACTTTTATCATCAATTGTTGTAGCTAATTCTTGGCCTGGGTTTCTGGTGTGCCTATTGTTTCATTTTCTTTAACATTAGTTCTTCTGCTCTTGTCTACCCTGCCTTTAACTGTAATCTTCCATGAATCTTTTCTAGAAGTATGGGGGATTATTTCTACAAATAAAACTAGAATGAAATGAAATGGAATCTTATGACTTCCTCTTTGCCCCTGAAGGGAGAAAGGGTCACCCCAGAGTGAAGGAGGCTGTCCTTCACTGGGTCACACATCGATAGCATACTATGCTGATGTTTCTTTTGCCTTCTTTGAAGTCTCTCTGCTCTGGGCCCCTGAAGGATCTCCTTTCTCCCCTGACGCATATATTTTTATCATGTTTGGCTTCTCAGAAGCCCACACATTATTTTAATACTTTATCAGCCTGACTAGATAGCTTCAGATCTGACAAAACACATGCTCTATGATTCAGAAAGGTGGCTTAGGTCTATGCTGACATCATCTATTTTGTCCTTCCAATTCAAAACTACTGCTTCTTCCAAAACATTCTGCTTCACAGCATCCTGAACCTCCCTTTAGGCTCTGCTTCCATTTGGGGAATACGGCATTTCACATCGGGCTAATGAACACTCTAGGGTGTCCTGACTCAGATTTATAATATACAAAGCCCCAACCACTTCTGTGGCATTCTGATTCTTCTCTCAGATTGTTCAGCTAGGATGGTCAGCAAAAGGCCGTGTTACTCTTAACACAGAATAATACCGTAGTCATACTTAACAGAACAACATATACAATAAGTATCATTATATATGTCATTAAAATATTGTCATAACTTTGCAAAATCAAAGCATGACATTTTTCAGGGGAGATATCTACCTTTGTGTGGCAGAAATCCTTTAAAAATCATAGTTACTAAGTAGCACCTTGATTTGCTTTCTTGACACACCTTCTAACAACTTTATCCAGCAAATATGTTAATATGGTCAGACACAGTACTTGGGTGCTACAGATATACTGGAGATATGAACAGGAGGAAGGCAAGTCTCTCATCTCAAGGAGCCCAGAGTCTAGGGGAAGAAAGAGAACTGTCAACTAATCATTGGAATCCATGATGGCAGGCCTTATACTGGAGATAAGTATAAAATGTTAGAAGAGTAAGTAAAATTATTTACAGAGGCCCTGGATTACTTCCATAAATAAGTAAAACAGGGGTATAGGAAGGATTCTGTAAGCAGAAGGAACACTATAGGCAAAATAAATTAAAAATGATCAAAGCGGGTACTGTTCTCAGGGGCTGATGAGGGAGTCTGAGTGGTGGCGGGAGTGGTGTGTGCAGCCCAGTAGACAGTGTCTATACGGGGTCAGGCACATGGCAGGCCTCAGCATGTATCTGTTCAATGAGACAGCTTGGGAAAGAAGGGTCAGACCAGATCATAAAGGGCCCTAAAGGACTCCCTACAGTTAAATTT
Organism: Piliocolobus tephrosceles; assembly: GCF_002776525.5. NCBI lineage: Eukaryota > Metazoa > Chordata > Mammalia > Primates > Cercopithecidae > Piliocolobus > Piliocolobus tephrosceles. The sequence continues at coordinate 163,833,620 of NC_045435.1, read as the reverse complement.
TATATAGAAGTGAATAGGGAACCACTGAGAGTCATAATGAGATTTGAGCTAAGAAAGTGGGATGAGGTGGGCGAGGCGTGGTGGCTCATGCCTGTAATCTTACCACTTTGGTAGGCCAAGGCGGGTGGATCACCTGAGGTCGGGAGTTCATGATCAGCCTCATCAACATGGTGAAAACTCGTCTCTACCAAAAATACAAAATTAGGCCGGGCGCGGTGGCTCAAGCCTGTAATCCCAGCACTTTGGGAGGCCGAGATGGGCGGATCACGAGGTCAGGAGATCGAGACCATCCTGGCTAACACGGTGAAACCCCGTCTCTACTAAAAATACAAAAACTAGCCGGGCGAGGTGGCGGGCGCCTGTAGTCCCAGCTACTCCGGAGGCTGAGGCAGGAGAATGGCATAAACCCGGGAGGCAGAGCTTGCAGTGAGCTGAGATCCGGCCACTGCACTCCAGTCCGGGCGACAGAGCGAGACTCCGCCTCAAAAAAAAAAAAAAAAAAAAAAAAAAAAAA
>NC_045435.1:163814442-163833006 GCF_002776525.5 Piliocolobus tephrosceles | reverse complement strand
AAAAAAAAAAAAAAAAAAAAAAAAAAAATACAAAATTAGCCAGGCGTGGTGGCACATGCCTGTAATCCCAGCGACTTGGGAGGCTGAGACAGGAGAATTGCTTGAATCCCGGAGGCAGAGGTTGTGGTGAGCCAAGATTGCACCATTGCACTCCAGCCTGGGCAACAAGAGCGAAACACCGTCTCAAAAAAAAAAAAAAAAAAAAAAAGAGAGACAGAGAAAGTGGGATGGGGTGTTGGAGGTGGTGATGGCATCTGAATTCAAAATTTACTTTAATTCTCTTAACAAATATTTATTGAACAATTGCTAGGCAGAAGGCATCAGCTAAGTGCTATAGAAACACAAGCAATCAATCAGCTGGGCGTGGTGGCATGCACCTGTAGTCCCAGCTACTCGGGAGGCTGAGGCAGAAGAATTGCTTGAACCCAGGAGGCAGAGGTTGCAGTGAGCCAAGACTGCACCACTGCACTCCAGCCTGGGCAACAGAGCGAGACTCCATCTTAAAAAAAAAAAAAAGGACAAGTGTTCATTCCTCCTTTAAACGAATGCTTACTGAACACCTATTATGTGCTTTGAGACAGTGGTTCCTAAACCTGGCTAGGCATCAAAATCACCTGAGAGGTATTCAGATAGTACAGCTTTACAGATTCCATCTCCCCTGCTCCTACAGAGATTCTGGTTTAGAACAGCTGGGGTGAGACCCTGGAATCCATATGTATTTTTACACCTTAATTTCTCTTGTGAATAAGTAATAAATTCATATGATATCAAATTGAAAAAGCATACAGAGTAAACATTGGAAAGTCTCCTTCCCACCTTGTTCCAGAGGGGCACCTTATTTCAGGTAGTTTTTAATCAACCAGCCAGAACCATTTCTAAGGGCTGATATCAAAACTCGGTGCCGTAAGAGAAACAAAAATTCTACCCTCAAAGGTTTGCAGGGTGGCAGGGGAACTAAGATGTGCTCATGAAACACTGCAAAAAAAAAAAAAAAAAAAAAAAAAGATACTCAGGGAACATCCAGGATCAGGCATGCAGGGAAAAGGTATGGGAGTCAACAGAGAGTAAGGGAGGCAGAAAGGGGAGGCTGAGAAACTCCCTGCAGGAGGAAGTGGCATGTACTGGATTCTGCTGCTGGAATTAAGCACTGCAGATATGGACAAGAGGAGAAAAGGGAACTTCAGGCAGAAAGAGACAGAATCAGAATTTCATGCCCTCAAGAAGTTTATAATCCAGGAGTCAATGCACCTGCTTAAAACAGAGTCCGAATCTGCAAATGGAACTTGAAAAAAAGCAGTGAAACTTGTTGGAGAAGCAATTTAAAGACTCTATATCCACCTCTCCAATCTTAACAGTGACCACTCCCAAAACCACCAAGTGTTATCAAAACTGTTTTCAGAGCACATTCATCCAGCTCATTGGATGATCTCAGAAAGTGCTGCGGCTAAAAACCATATTCCACAGGTCCAAAGTGCAACAAGGAAATCAGTTCTACATCTGCAGACCAGAGGAGGCCCACGATAAGCCATGCAGCAAATCTGGTCCCCACAGGTTTTGTTTGACCCGTGTGATTTTTAAAACCATATTTTTGAAAATCTTACTTAACCATGTTGAAAAACTCTAACATAAAAATCAATGTAGCCGGCTGGGCGCGGTGGCTCACGCCTGTAATCCCAGCACTTTGGGAGGCCGAGGCAGGCGGATCACTTGAGATCAGGAGTTCAAGACTAGCCTGGCCAACATGGTGAAACCCCATCTCTATTAAAAATACAAAACTTAGCCAGGCGTGGTGGTGGGTGCCCGTAGTCCCAGCTACTCAGGAGGCTGAGGAGGAGAATCGTTTGAACCCGGGAGGCAGAGGTTGCAGTGAGCCAAAAATCACACCACTGCACTCCAGCCTGGGTGACACAGCAAGACTCTGTCTCAAAAAAAAAAAAAATTCAATATAGCTTTTTTTGAAAAACAGGAAGACCAGGCCACACTGGGGTTGTAGTCTGCCTGGCAAAAAGGACTGGTGCCAAGTGGCTGTGTCCCCAACACACACGCTGCCTGCCCAAGGATTTATCACCATGCAGCTTCTCTCAGTAATGTGGCCGCCTGGCCTCTTCGGCAGGTTCGGTTTGTGTGACTGATAAGAACAGTAAGTAAAATAACATTGGACCCACTTAGACATACTTACTTGAAGGATATCCCCAGGATGAAAATTTAGACTTTAAGAGAGCTCATGTGGGAGGGGGAAAGTCATTTTCACCAAAAACAGTATTCTTTGACTTTAAAGTTACTTTAAAGCAACCTCCTCCACTACATTTCTTCATAAAGAGTAACTTAAAACAGAAGTCTTAGGAGCTCCTGCCAATGGAAAGCCCCAACAGATTTCAGAAAAAGAAATGTAAGTTAGAAAGAAGATGAGGTTTAATTTACATGTAACTTTCTAAAATATTTTCTAAAAAGCAAGTTTTGTGCAATAAATTCACCGAGATGGAATAGATAAGCATAAAAAGGCCAACAAAAATATTCTAGATATAAAAATTTGGGTAAGTCAATATTTTTAAAAACATAAAGTAATTTGTAATTGGGTAACTGGCCACCTGACTTTAATGTCACTATTTTCCTGAGTTTGCATTTTAGCTGGAATAGCTTTTAAAATATATTTTTATGTTAGTTTTTTTTTTTTTTTTTTTTTTTGAGGCAGAGTCTTACTCTGTTGTCCAGGCTGGAGTGCAGTAGTGCGATCTTGGCTCACTGCAATCTCTGCCTCCAGGGTTCAAGCTTTTCTTCTGCCACAGCCTCCCAAGTAGCTGGGATTACATGTGTGTGCCACCGTGCCTGGCTAATTTTTGTATTTTTAGTAGAGACAGCGTTTCACCATGTTGGCCAGGCTGGTCTTGAACTCCTGACCTTGTAATCTGTCCACCTCGGCCTCCCCAAGTGCTAGGATTACAGGCGTGAGCCACTGTGCCTGGCCTAAACTATATTTTTAACAGGTATAGTACACATATGTATATAGCTACATGTGTGTGCAAATACAAGCATGCATATATAAATACATGGACATATATTATATTTAAATACATTTTATAAGCACAGATATAGAAATAGGATGAACATATAATTCAGCATCCAAAACAGGACACTTGAGAGAGAAAGGAGGTACAACTAATGCCAGGAAAACAGGTATACATTGGGATTGTACCTCAAAAAATCAGGATGAATGGTCATCCAGTATTTTATATATAAACAAAATATAAATCTCCATATACATTATTTTACTTTTATTATCTTTTTTCTTTTTTAAGACAGGGTCTTGCTCTGCCACGCAGGCTGGAGTGCCATCAGACGGCAGTGGTGCTGTCATGACTCATTACAGCCTTGAACTCCTGGGTTTGAGTGATCCTTCCACCTCAGCTTTCCCCCATTCCCCAACAGTAGCTGGGACTACAGGCATGTGCCACCATCCTTGGATAGTTTCTAAATGTTTTGTTAGAGATGGGGTCCCACTGTGTTGCCCAGGCTGGTCTCAAATCCTGGGCTCAAGTGATCCTCCCACCTTGGCCTCCCAAAATGCTTGGATTACAGGCCTGAGCCACCATAGCCAGCCTGTATAAATTAAATATAAAATTATATATCATACTTATAAGGACATTTGTGTATATTTACATAAAGTATATTGTACAAATAGGTAAAGTACTTTTAAGAATTATATAAATATATGGTAAACATATTTTATAATTAGACTTTATATAAATGCCACTGGGAAATTCTAGTAAATTAGCATATTTGGAATTTTCAGTTTTTGTCTCCTGCTATGCTTCAGCCTTATATAATTAAAAACACATACATATAATGTAAACAGAGGCACTTAAGATACTTTTGATGACTGAAATGAACTTTCTTCACTTGCTTTTTAGAATTTCCTAGCTTTAGAAAAAGAAAATGAATCTATGTTCATGGTCAAAGACTGAAACAGCACAGATATGCATTAAGGTAAAAAGCAGAAGTCCTCTTCTCCATCCTAGCCTCCCCACTCCCCACATCCATACTCCCACCTCCCCCCAACGCATACACACACACAGTCTCCCTTGTTATGGGTCCCTTTTCTTATAACTTTGGAAGACTTCTACATTCTGCCTGAATAAAGCCTTAGGAGAGAAACTGTATTTCCTCTTAAGATTATCCTTCTCAGGCTGGGTGTGGTGGCTCATGCCTGTAATCCCAGCACTTTGGGAGGCCGAGGCGGGTGGATCACGAGGTCAGGAGATCGAGACCATCCTGGCTAACACGGTGAAACCCTGTCTCTACTAAAAATACAAAAAATTAGCCGGGCGTGGTGGCGGGCGCCTGTAGTTCCAGCTACTAAGGAGGCTGAGGCAGGAGAATGGCGTGAACCCGGGAGGTGGAGCTTGCAGTGAGCCGAGATCACGCCACTGCGCTCCAGTCTAGGAGACACAGTGAGACTCCTTCTCAAAAAAAAAAAAAAAAAAAAAAAAAAATTATCCTTCTCTCCTAGTCCCTAGTTCCCCTGCCTGGCAATCCTCGCTTGTTCTTGTCTCAGTTGATGTCTTATCTGGATAGCCTTGCTCCTCCAGAATTTCTAGTTTTTGGTTTCCCATCATTACAATGTATGGTATCATGCATTTGTTCACATTTATATCTTCCCTATGAGCTCCTTGAGAACAGGGACAATCTGATTCATCTTTGTACTCTCTGCACCTGTAGGCATGACAAGCCGTTGTTGGTGATGTTGAGAGTGAGCAGAGGGGAACTTGCCCTAGAGAGCAGCCTTGAGAAAGTGCCTTCGAATTCTAAGAATGTAGGATTGCTTCACTCTTCTCTCTGCAATCCCTTAAAGATTTACTAATAAAAACCCACTTTTAGGAAATTATCACTTGTCAAGTTTTGGTGTAGTATCAAAGAATATCCGTAATTAGCTGAAAAGGCTATTAAAAAATTCCTTCCCTTTCCAACTACCTATTTGTGAGAAGTTGGATTTCCTTTATATACTTCCACTAAAACAGCATGCCACAGCTGAAGGCAGGAGCACAGATGAAAATCTAGCTCTCTTTCTATTAAGCCAGACTTTAAAATATTTGCAAACATGTAAAACAGTACTAGTCCTCTTACTATTTCTTTTGTTTTAGAAAATAGTTACTTTTTTTTTTTTTTTTTTGAGACGGAGTCTTGCTCTGTCGCCCAGGTTGGAGTGCAGTGGCCGGATCTCAGCTCACTGCAAGCTCCCTCTCCCGGGTTTACACCATTCTCCTGCCTCAGCCTCCCGAGTAGCTGGGACTACAGGCGCCCGCTACCTCGGCTGGCTAGTTTTTTGTATTTTTTAGTAGAGACGGAGTTTCACCGTGTTAGCCAGGATGGTCTTGATCTCCTGACCTCGTGATCCGCCCGTCTCTGGCCTCCCAAAGTGCTGGGATTACAGGCTTCAGCCACCGCACCCGGCCATAGTTACTTTTAATAAAATGTTATTATATCATTCCGTTGGATTTATCACAGTCATTTTCCATCAGTTAATAAATACTAGGTAGGTGCAATTAAAAATAGTGGCAAAAACTGCAATTCCCTTTGCATCAATCTAATAGTTCTTTCAATTCTTATTTAAAATGTTGAATATGGTAAATATTGATAGAAAGAACTCAGATAAAAAAAGCTCTTTGCATACCCAATGATTGTAAGAGTGTAAGGGAGTCTAGGGACCAAAAAATTTGAGAACTGCTGTGCTAACCAAAACCAAAACCAAAACCAAAACAAAAAAAAGTCAAAACAAATTTAATTAAAAATCTTAATTAAATAATTTTCTAAGAAATTATTTAAAAATTATTTTACTCAATAAAATAAATCTATATGAGCCTCAAAGGACTAAAGAGACAGTGAATAAAATGTGGTGAAACACAAAGCAGAAATCCTCAGGAGACAGATGGAGACCAAGGGATACAGAAACACAGATACACCCGCAGTCACGCAGATATACCCACTCTCCATACCTGTCCTTAATTTTCCAAGTTTGAGGCGATGACTATTTCTTGAGTTTGAACATGGCTGAAAAACCAGGTGGAGCAACAGTCCACTCCACACTAGACACAGGTGAAAATTGTTCTTTGAGGCTGCTACCTACAATCTGTTTATACAATCAATCTATCACTGCTTGCGTCCTGGCCTTCCAAGTCTCAAAGGTTAGCTTGGTCACAGTAATCTATCCTGGATATTGCTTCTAAGTATTGGTTCACTCATTCTGGGAATGAATTTGAAAATAAGGGAAATAATTCTTGGCAATAATCTGACTTTAACTACTTCCCAGTATTTCCAACTTAATTAAATGTTCTCTCCTTTCAATTAGTTAAGGTGATCTTACTGAAATGCACAGAAAACTTAAAATGATAGTTTCCATATAAACCCTAATTCTTACAATGCAAAAAAAAAAAAAAAAAAAAAAATGAAAATTCTCTTTAAGTTGTTAACTAATGCATTTATTATGCAGATCTTTATAGGGCTTGTTAGTAAAATCTGGCGTATTTTTCTTAGTAAAGCTCTAAGACATTACAGAGAGGAGAGTGAAGTAAACCTTTTCAAGTCTACATTCTTAGAACTACAAGTCACTTACTCAAAGCCACTCTCCAGGGCCAGATTAAACTCCATTTTTAAAAATCTTCTAATCAGAGGAAAAGGCCAAGAGCCCTCTTGCCAGCCCTTGGCCACGCAGCTCCTAACGTACATAATAACAACTGAATCAACAGAGCAACTTTCTCCTCCCTCTATGGCAAGTTGTCTTCTATAAAAAGAAACTTAGAAATAAAACCTAACTAAAAAAAGAACGCACTGTATTAGGATACTGACCTGGAATCCTGCAAAAGTCAAACCTGCAGTCCATACTGGGCCAGCGCAGGGGCCATATCAAAGTGAAATCTACCGCACAGGTCTGTTATTCCCTGCGGAAAGTTTTCTGACAAAGGACATTTTGCTTCAGTGAGCTGGCTGCACCATCCCACACACATCTTTGCAGTATATTTTCTCATAGTCATGTTGGGTGACTACGTCAGACCTCCTCACGTGACGGGGTGTTAGAAACACACGCATCAGATCTCGAAAACAGATTACAAAACAGAAGTCCTTTATGGAGTTGAGCTGTGTCTAGGAAAAGGAAAATCCTGTTGATGTTGCCTTCTAAATGCGGCCTGAAACGGGTACAGAAAAGCTACATTTATCAGATTTTACTGCACTTAAGCTATCAGATTCAAGAAGGCATAGTGTGACAGGGGAAACTTATTTTTTAACTGAAATTCAGGCTGTTCTAAAGGCCGACATCGGGAAGCTGCTGGAGTGCACTCAGCAGAGAGGGAGGCCAGCTTGGACAACCTCACCTATTATCTGGAAAAGGTAAACATTAGGGCCCTGGACTTGTAGTTGCGTGCACATAGGATTGTGAGAACGAGTACTGTCAGATTCATGAATGATGCAATGGGCCCAGTTAAATATTTTAGGTTGCTTGTTTGGAAAGATGAAAGGGGGAAAAGGTCCTGGGTTTCTTTTTTCTTTTTGAAATGCAGCAGTGTTTCAGGGTAGCTTGTGCACCTTGAGTTCATCTCAGGATCAAGCTTGCCTGGGCACCTGCTTGCTTAAGAAATCTGGCAAACAGGCTTAGAGAATCTCTCTGAAGCCTTTTGAGTGCTGTCTCCATTTCTTGTTTTACCCAAATTCCACTGACACTCAGAATCCCCCCAAAAATATATATATATATATATACACACACACACACATATACATATACATACATATATACGTACGTGTGTGTGTGTGTGTGTGTGTGTGTGTGTGTGTGTATATATATATTTTTTTGACATGAAGTCTCACTCTTGTTCCCCAGGCTGGGTGCAATGGCATGATATCGGCTCACTGCAACCTCCACATCCTGGGTTCAAGCAATTCTCCTGCCTCAGCCTCCTGAGTAGCTGGGATTACAGGTGCCTGCCACCATGCCCGGCTAATTTTTGTATTTTTAGTAGAGACGGGGTTTCACCATATTGGCCAGGCTGGAACTCCTGATCTCAGGTGATCTGCCTGCCTTGGCCTCCCAAAGTGTTAGGATTACAGGTGTGAGCCACCGTGCCCTGCCCCAAAATGTGTTAATAGAAGGCATTTTTAATCTGAATGCTGTGGGGAATGATGTGTCCCAGAGTTCCCCAGGACAGGGTTTCTGTCCCCTGAACATTTTCATTTTAGGAGTGAGCTTAGCAAGAATTGATTTCAAAAGCCAACCATCATTTCTTTGTGAACCCAAAGGGCTGGCTGATTGAATGGAAGATGGCTCTGTACCTCTCAGTTGATTGCTACCTCTGGGGGAAGGCAGAGGGAAGAGCCGTTTACATTCCGGCTTCTGAACAAGAGTGAACCTCCAGCTAATCACAAGAATGAGTTGTCCTAAAATGGACGAAGCACCAGCTGCTGCTCTGGTGTTAAATCTAAATCCGCCTCCCGCACTGCACTGCCGCTCCCCACTCCCTGCCCCTCTGCACGCTGGGTTTCTGGGGACTCCTGCAAGACAGTGAATCACAGCTTACATTGGTACTTCCTGGATAACACCAGAAACTGGGCAGTGAGGAGTGAATGAGATGATGCGCCTGAAAAGCACCAAGTGTGGTCCATGGCACCTAGCAGGGGGTTCAAGAAATGTCAGCTGGAATTAGCTTGAGAACTGACTGCATTCTGCCTAGTTGGTGGCTATGGAGAGAACTGCTTATGTGGCTTACCCTTCATGCAGTATGTAGGGTGATCTTTAAAAACTACAAATGAGGCCGGGTACCGTGGCTCATGCCTGTCATCCCAGCACTTTGTGGGACTGAGGCAGGTGGATCACCTGAGGTCAAGAGTTGGAGAGCAGCCTCACCAACATGGCAAAACCCTGTCTCTACTAAATACAAAAAAAATTAGCTGAGTATGGTAGCACATGCCTGTAATCCCAGCTACTCGGGAGGCTGAGGCAGGAGAATCACTTGAACCCAGGAGGCAGAGGTTGCAGTGAGCCAAGATCGCGCGCGCCATGGCACTCCAGCCTGGGTGACAAGAGCGAAACTGTGTCTCAAAAACCAAAACAAAACAAAAAACAAAAAAGCAAACCCACAAATGAGATCAAGTCAAGCCTGCTCAAAGCCCTTCAGTGGCCTTCCCCTGATCTTAGGATAAAATCAGACCCTGCCCAGTGGCCAGGAAGGCCCTGCGCTGTCCACTCTCCAGACTCACTCGTTCCCTCCTACTGCACTCCTTGCGCTGCCTTTCCTCAGGCACACAGGCTCCCCGGGCTGACTCCACCTGCCCAGTCTCTTCTGGCCCTGTGGCCTTTGACACACACGGTTCTGGCACTGCCGGTGGCTGGCTCAGGCTCGTGCTTCAGGCCCAGCTCAAATGTCTCCTTGGAGGGGCCACCCCATCTCTCTATCTGCTGCCCCTTTGGTTTGCCCTCACATCACCTTGTTTATTTCTTCATCCTGCTTACCTCAACCTGCAATTATCACCTGTCCTTGCCTGCTTGTTTACTGTCCACTCTGCCCGCCAGAAAGTAAGCTCCAGGAGGAGCTGCTTATCTAGGCTGCTCACTGTTCACTGTTGTATCTCCAGGCCGCAGCACATGGTGAGGGCACGCAGTAAATGTCTGGCACATAAGGGACGTGACCATGCATATGATACACAAACCAGGCTAACCTCGACTAAAAAAAGCAACCTGCTGCCGTCCCCTACACTCATGATCCCCCCAAAAGCAAGCTGCCACCGTTCCCTGCACTCACGATCCCCCAAAAGCAACCTGCCGCCTTCCCCTGCATTCACGATCCCCCAAAAGGCAACCTGCCACCGTTCCCTGCACTCACGATCCCCAAAAAAGCAACCTGCCTCTGTCCCCTGCACTCATGATCCCCCTCGCCCTGCTCTGCTTTTTGACTTTTCCATGGCACTCAACATTCCAATATACTACATACAAAATGGACTTATTTATTGTCTGTCTGCTTGCAAAAATGTAAGCCCCACAAGAGTATCAAGCTTTGATTTTCTTCACTGACATATCTTAAGCACCTGACACAGAGTAGGCCCTCAGTAGTCATTTACAAAATGAACAATCTGTACTATAAAAAGATATATGTTTATAAATCAACAGTACATGAGCATAGTCACCATAAAGAGAGCCAATTACAATTTTCATCTGTCTGAATTCTCCAATATTGAATAAAATTGCTTTTATCAGATATATTTCACGTTATAAAGCACTTTGCATATTAATTCATTTAATCACCTCCACAACCTCCTGTGGAGGTTGGCACATAAAAAATGGAAATACTAGTTGGGTGCCTTGGCTCACGCCTGTAATCCCAGCACTTTGGGAGGCCGAGGCAGGAGGATCATCTGAGGTCAGGAGTTTTAGACCAGCCTGGCCAACATGGTGAAACCCTGTCTCTACTAAAAATACAAAATATTAGCCGGGTGTGGTGGTGGGCACCTGTAATCCCAGCTACTCGGGAGGCTGAGGCAGGAGAATTGCTTGAACCCAGGAGGTGGAGTGTTGCAGTGAGCTGAGATCGCGCCACTGCACTCCAGCCTGGGCGACAGAGCAAAACTCCGTCTAAAAAAAAAAAACCCCGCAAATACTAGTATGTACTCATAGGATTCAATGAATTAACAGTTAGTGCTCAATATGGAAGCTAGTATTATTAACATGCTCATTGTACAGATGTGGTAACTGAGCCTGGAGAAGTGATTTGCCTTACATGTATGTGCGCACATACAGCAGTAATTAAGTCAGAGCAGGTGACTTGTTCTATACGGCACAAAAGGGCCCAGCAGTGAGTCCAAACCTCAGGCTTGTTATACAAGATCCCCATGGAAGAAGCTGGCAGCTGGAAAAGACCCAGAATGGGATTCAAAAGGTTGGGCAGTTGGGGGCAACCAGCCTGAGTCATATGCCAAGAAATCTCAGAGAGATGGAGGAATGTGCCAGAGAGGTCTCCAAGCAGGGCAGCCGGGGATGGCAGTTAAGGCATGCAGCCCCTTGATCCTGGGTGGCAGTTGCCAGGATGATCTGAGCATTGCTAGCTGGTGGGCCTTGGGCCTGGAATCCTTCATGGCTGGCCAGGTGTACAACAGCTGTCCAGCAGGCATTTTCCAGGTGCCGCCTGATATGTAATCAATCTGTGTCTGCCCCACAGCCCAGAAAACACTGGCACAGCCAGGATTTGCTAATCTAAAGTAAATGCCTCAGGAAGATGGGTTTTCATTCGCCTCCCCTCCCCCACCACAAGTATGTAGGTTTACCCTCTTATTACAGGTCTGTGATAATGCAGTCCCGAGGGATTACGGGGCTTATGTTGGGGACCTGCCGGTCAGGGTGCAGCATGAGACTGGTGAGTGTGGCTTCTGGTGTGAGCCTCCTCCATGATGGAGGGAAGAGTCTCCTGGCCAATACAGAGTGGAGACTGGTCAGCAGGGCTTGTCAAAACCCTGAACCCAAATCTCAGCTGCCTTACCAAGGCTTCTAAGGTCCCCTGTCATCTGACCTCCTTTCCTGCCATTCTAACCCACACTAGCCGCCCTTCTGTTCCTTGAGTGTGCCTGGAGCCTTCCCAGCCCAGCCCAGGGTGTTTGAGTGTGCTGCTTCTGCAGCCTGGAATGTCCTTCTAGCCTGGGCAGCAGCCCACCCTCACCTCCATCCACCACCCACTTCTCTCCTCCCAGCTGGTGCCTCTGTTATATATTTTTTAGCATACTTTTCTTTCATAGTACTCATTATGATTGTAATTAAAAGTTACTTGACAAGTCTGTGCCTTTACTACAGAGTGAAAATTATATGAGGGCTGAGACTGTTGACCAGTTTCCCTAGCACTCAGCCCTGCAACTGCCACATAATAATTAATAAACCTTTACTTAATGAATACAAAAACAGAAAGCACCGAAAACTAAGCTTTATAGAGCCACCATACCTGGCACTGTCACCGAGCTTTCCAGACCCAGTGTCAGGTCAACCTGAACTGCTCTGCTATTTCCCACCTATGCTAATGGGTGGTCATAAAAAAAAAGCCAAGAAGGTTGTTCTGACATGAAAAAGGAAAAAGAACCCACCCCACACACAAATCAACATCGCTGGCCTAAAGCTGAGCTGCGTAAGATAAAACAGAGCTATCTGCTGCCCACAAAGCTATTACAGCCCAAACAAGTTAAAACACTGAACCACAGCTCTGAAACGCTGAAAACTGCTTACTATCACTATTTTGGCCCAAAGGAAGAAAAAGAGCAATCTTTCAAGCACTACGGACACGCTTTGTTCAAAGTCCAGGAATTTGGCCTTTGTCTTGAGAACCTGGGCTGAATTGGCAACAAACTCTTTACAATTTAATACTTAAAAGGTTGTAAAGGTGGCAACATGGCGGTGCTGTGTAAAGCCCTGGTGCTGGGTGTTTGTGAAGGACTTAGCTTCCACGTGACATCTTCCCTTCCCACACTCTGGCAGCTTTCCACCCTGCAGTCACCGGTCGCTTCCTTCTGGCGTCTGCTCCCTCCCCCGGCCTCCTCTCCTCCTCTCATAAGAAGCTAATCTGGAGACGGTGCTGGGTCTGTGGCCTCCTGCTGGGTCATGGAACTGCAGATGCTTTGCATCCCGGCACACCAATCTATAAGCCCTTGCCTTCCATCAGGCAATGAACAGTAGATGGAAGAGGCACGATGGTGTGTACTTATAACAGTGGTTCTCAGCAGAACTATGCATATCAGACTGACCTGTGGAACCACAAAAAGAATTTGAGATCAGTGATATCACTAACACTGAGCCAGGGTTTGGGAGACAGGGTCTGGGTAGGTGTGCTTTTGCATCCTGCTGAAAATTACCAAGATATATAGTCCGCATGACCTGGCCTGTGACTTCTGACTACACTATGAAGGAACAGCTTATCATGTCTCCTGCTTATGCCGGAGCCCCTCTGGGCAGCTGAGAACTGCTTTGAAGTGACATCCCCATACTCCTAACAAATGCAACAATGTCCCCATTGTGACTTATCATTTGACAGGAGGAAGTCACCTACATATGTCATCCAAGCTATGTCCCAACACCTAACAAGCATATATGTGCTGTGTGCTCAGCACCGTTCTACACACTGCATGTATATCATTCCATTTAGGCCTCACAGCAACCTTTCTCATTTTACAAATGAGAAAAGCGAGGTTCAGAGAGGCTGTGGAACTCAGCCAAGATTGTTTTAGCTATTGGTGGCAGAGGTGGGATTCAAACCCAGGCAGCATGACTCAAAAACCACACTTTCCATTTCAGATGCAGGAGCATAAAGAACTTAGCTTGTCCATGTTTTTCTTGGTTTCATTTAGCGACCCAACTATTGAAGGCTCATAGGGCATCACACCAACCTACTGACCAGTTTACATCTGGCAAAATGTAAGCGGGCCTGGAGCAGGGCTGCCACGTGTGGGGTACACAGGCTATGCCCTGTGGTAGGCTGAGGGGCAGCCCAGGCTCTGCTTGGTTGGGCATGTCCCTCGGTGCAGGGCTGCAGTCCCTGCCAGAAGGAGGCCACTTCTTACTGTGTACAAAGATGCCATATGGGACCACCAGGTAGCCCTGGGGTGAACATTTAAGGGAAATTCAGTATTTTCCATAAATTCTACTTTTAATTCATTTTCTTAAAAAATGTATACTTCAAAGTAATATATGACACTTATGAATATGACTTATTTTTATTTTTATCCCCTTCCATTTCAAGATAATATTGAGTGTATATGGAGGGTTACCATAAGATGGGGGCACAGAAAAGGAATGGTGAAGAGATTAAAGTTGCTGAACTAAAGGAACTGAGACACTCCCAAACACTGTTACGTCCATTCTTAAAACAGGGCTCTACGATCCTTTAGGATAAGGCATATCAAGTCCACTCTGGTACAGTGGCTACAAGTCTGAACTTTGGTATCTGGGGGACCTGGTTCCGTCACGCTCTGGCTGTGACCTTGTGCAAATTTTAAAAACTTGCACTTCGGTTTCTTCCTCTGTAAAATGGCAGCTAACATGAGAAGATACTCAGGTTAACATGAGGACTAAGTGATACCTTTAAAGTGCTTGGCATAGTGTCCGGCATAAAAATCAAGCTTCATAAACATTAGCTATTATTATTATTACTATTACCAATTAATTCTTAGTCAAAAATGTCAGCAGAAGCAAGTATTAGCTAAGCCTTGGCCCCAGGCCCCAAATTAGGGAATGTGAAATTCCTTAATGGCAGGGACAAATGTCCTGTTTCACTGTGTGCCCAGAGTTCCCCAGACCCCCTCACAGTGCTTGATACCCCATAGGGGCTCATTAATTAATTATTCTTTCTTAATTCAGAGAGCAGTTACACCTGAGCTTTGCCCCCCCCCCCCCACACACGCATGCACACACATACAGGCATTTAATTACAACTACCATTTAAATAATTTTCTTTCTTTAGTTGCATTGTTAGCCTCTCTTCTAAGCAAATGGAAAAAGGAATTCTTGTTTTTTATTTTTATTTTTTACTGACAGGGTCTCACTCTGCCACCCACGCTGGAGTGCAGTAGCTTGATCATTGCTCACTGTGGCCTCGAACTCCTGGGCTCAAGTGATCCTCCCACCTGAGCTCCTGAGTAGTTAGGACCACAGGTGCCCGCTAACATGCCCAGCTAATTTTTTTATTTCTTTGTAGAGACAGGGTTTTGCCATGTTGCCTAGACTGGTCTTGAACTCCTAGGCATAAGTGATCCTCCCGCTTTGGCCTCCCAAAGTGCTGGGACTGCAGGTGTGAGCCACCACAACAAGCTGGCAGTAACCATTTAAATAAAAAATATTTCAAGTTCACTGTTTATTACCTGTCCCAGTAAAAAGCTTGGTAGAAAGGAGGGTGTTTAAGATAAATACTTAAATCATCAATAAATTTCCATTATATGTACTTATCCTCTTAAATCAGAAGGTCACTCAAATTTGGATATAAATTGATGAATAAAAACAAAGCTAGGGACTTATCTGTGTATTGAGTTACATGTCTGTTTTAGATAGTGAAATTCTTTCACCTTCCTAAAGAAGCCTCTCGTGCACTGTTTACAGACTTGACAAATTACATCTGCTCCTTTCTCTTCATACAAAGGGGGTTTTTAATAACATATCAATTTGGTTACAATTTATTTTAGAGAATATTTTTGTGTTTTGGGTTTTTGATTTTAGAACCTTTTTCGTTTAATTCCCAGTTTAATAAATTCATTAGTTTGTATTTTGTTCAGTAAAAATATAATTAAAAATTTGGGTTCACTTTGGGATTTGGCATGTTTGTTGTGCTTTATTATAGATTTTGGTTCAAGCTTCCCTTGAAGTCCTTGATTAAATTACCAGGAACTGTCAGATGTAGTCGATAGTTCCAAGCTTTCCTTTCGTGTTCTGTGGGGCATCCTTTTTCTTCCTGGATAGTGAGTTATCTTTATCTTCAGAGGTAGAGCACTGCTTACCCACTCCTGGGTTTAAATTACTGTTCCGCTAACTTGCTAGCTATATGCACATGTACAAGTTAATTAGCATCTCTAGACTTGGTTTTTAAAAAAATCTATAAAGTGGACACAGCAGTGTGACCTTGTTCTTACGAGGATTAAACAATACAGATAAAATGTAGTATCTCATTCTATAGATCCTTTTTGCTCTCATAATTTTCCATGAAAATTCCAGAAAACAAACAAAAACCTGTAACTATAGCTTTTTCTCCAGCCCATCTCATTATGATACTAGCAACCAATTAAATGCTCGGCAGTTGAAAGGCATTGGAAGCAGGGTCAGTTTGTAAGTGGGGATTTCCCTAGTGCTGAAGCGCAGAGTTGAGTGGCCTGCAGAGATTCAGGCTTTAAGAGCTTCCTCTAAGTCCTGGCAAGATCAGCTCTGCAGGCCGTATGGTCAGGAGCTGAGGGGCTCAGGCCAGGCTGACCCCAAAAGAAGGGAAGCCAGGGAAAAAGTGCTTGTGGAAGGCACATGCAAAACCAAATTTTTGACAAGATAGGGGACTATAGGTAATACAGTAAGAGTTCATATATTAAGGCCTTGGGAGAATATGTTAATATTTTTGGTACAGTGAAAAAAACCTATTTTTTGATATTTTCATTGTATAAAAAAGTGTTTTTATAATACTTTCAAAGAATAGATACATGCATCATGATGTAATATTGGGATAAATACAGTCAATAACTGTGTGTTAACAGACAAAAAATTAAGTGACTATATTGTTTTGGGGAGCCCTGCATGCCCATTAAGGATAAGGCACCCACACAGCCCCACTGTGAAGAATAAACAGAGAAGAGGTTAGGGGTTCAAACAACCGGAGGGGAGTTTCTACCCCTTGAGGGCTTTTATAGGCCCATACGTTGCCCCTTCCCATTCAGGGAAAGAGATTGAGCAAATCCGCCCACAGAGCATCACTTTACCCTGAATTAGATGATTATTCAGTTTCTTCACACATAGAAACATCAGGGCAGCCAGCTTAGGAGTGTTAGGAGACTGGGCTAAGAAGGCCAAAGAATTTCAGCCCAGAAACACTCTGTTGCCTTCACAGCCTCATCCTGGTCCATCCTCGCCTTGGTGGTGAGGGGCCTTTTAAACACAGTAAGGTGACTTATGCTCTGAGAGGCAATGAGTACCAGGCAAGAAGAGGAGGCAGGGCAGAGGGGTGTCCTGGCCCAAGAGGTGGGGCAGGATGCAGGATGAGAAAGGCCAGAGAGAAAGGGATATGGGGCTCCCCCTACCCGGAAAGCCTCTGCTGTCCTCCTGAGTGAGCGGTAGGTAGCCCAGTGCTGCAGCATGCTCCTGGAAAGGCCTGGCTCTTTCTGCATTGCTGAACCTGCCCATTCTGCTCTTTCAGGTGTCACGGGCTTAATAACGAGGTTAGAGTCATTAAAGTGAATGCCCCAAGGCAGTTCCTAGCTCTGAGGGCAGGCAGTCCCTCTTAAAAACAGGCTTCCTTGGGCAGAGCCCTTCCCCAACGGCAGCTTTTTCAGGGGTTTGTTTCCGGGTTCCTTTGGATTTGATGACCACAGCCCATCCCTAGTTCACAGTGCTGTGTCCACAAGATGGTGCTGAGACCACACAAAGAAATGCTCCTAGGTCCCAGGTAGCCAGTCATTCAGTCCCAAGACCTTTCTCAAAATGGGCAGATGAGCAAGCATCACTTCACTAGGACCAGAGCTTGAGGTGTTTTAGATAACAAAAAGCACAGAGGTCATGATGCTTAGTGGAACATGCACTCTGACTCATTCTTATTTGCCACAAATGGATTTTAGAGATTCTTCAGATGGGGAGTGGGGTGGGGGGCTGAGGATGGCTCCAGCCAGTGTGTGAATCTCCTAGTTAGAGATGTCCCCACCAGGGAGGGAGCAACTGAGGGGCCCTCAACTGTAGCCTTCGCCATACGACAGCCCTTTGAATGTTTACCCTTTCCTGGGCTATATATCTCCAATTTCTTCAGCTACTCCCTTGTAACAACAAAAACAATACAAAACAAAAAAACCAAAAACTTTACAGAAAAGCCTAAGATCTCCTAGTGTGACCAAAAGAAGTTTCTAGACTCCTTGGTGGGTGTGGTAGCTCACACCTGTAATCCTAGCACTTTGGAAGGCCGAGGCAGGAAGACTGCTTACGGCCAAGAGTTCAAGACCAACCTGGCCAACATAGCAAGACCCAGTCTTAGTTAAAAACAGAAAAAAAAAAAGAGAAGTTTCTAGACTCCTGGTTCCACATGCCTTATTATGCCATACTCCTCAAATGGCAGATGCTGGGACCCCACTTATTAAAGTGGTTGACCTCACTGTAAGCCTCAGTTTCCTCATCTATAAAATGGAGTGACTACTACACATATCATGCAGTTTGGGAAGGACTGAGAGTGTATGAGCACTCAGCAAGTACACAGCAAGTAGTAAGTGCTCAATAATTGATTTTATTTATAATATACAGACTTTTTTTTTTTTTTTTTTTTTTTTTTTGCCTGAACCTCTCCTTTCTTCCCTTGTTTTATTCCTCTCCTTTGGCTTCCAAACCTCCAGGATTGGATTTTTTTTTTTTTTTTTAACTGAAACTCAAAATTTCCCTTGTTTATTCTGGTTAAACTTAATTGTGTTTGCTTTATCCATCCTTTCTCTGCCTGTTGAGGTATTTTAGAATGTCAATTCTATCTTAAAATACATCTACTGATCACTTAAACATACTCTACTGATTCCTGCTCTAAAAGCTTTCACTAAGTTCAGGACAGTGATGACTGTGATAAAAAGACATGACTGTATTCTAGCTCACCTCCACAGAGCAGCAGAATGGGATCATTCTTCTTCCCAAAAATCATATTTTGAGATCAGTACTGTTATATTTAGAAAATATTTTTAAATCTATTAGAATAAGAAAAGAGAAAGCCTTGGCTTCATCTTTAAAGAAGGAAACTGAGCCGGGCGTGGTGGCTCAAGCCTGTAATCCCAGCACTTTGGGAGGCCGAGATGGGCGGATCACAAAGTCAGGAGATCGAGACCATCCTGGCTGACAAGGTGAAACCC
>NC_045435.1:163790783-163814342 GCF_002776525.5 Piliocolobus tephrosceles | reverse complement strand
GTATGTTTGGAATCAAGATACTGAGGCCACAAGGCAAGTAAGCTCTTGAACTCAGATCCAGAAAGTTTCAGAGCTCCTGGGAACAGAATTGCTGGGAATAACCTAAGAATAAAAGATCAAGATATCAAGCTCCCTGGAGCTGATCTATGGTCTCTGGGCTGGTCTTTGGTTACAGGTGACCCAGTGCAAAACTCCAACCAATTACATTCTCTCAGCTCCACGGTTTCAAAAACACAGCGAGACTCTAATTTTCAACTGTTCTTCTCTATTCCCCCATTCCCCCTAAGTAGCTCATTCCAGTTGTTTTTCTTGGGCTCACATCCCAGCATCCTTGTGCCCCACCCTGCCTGGAATTCAGGCAGCCTGCGATTGTTTCAGCGCCCATATCCGCTTACCCAGCAGAACACCACCTTCCTCATCCTGACTCCTCCCAAAGGCCAACCTTGTCAACCCAAACACAGAACAAAGACAAAAACACCCGGCCTTATTCCTGTGTAGCCTTGTACCATTTGCAAATCATTTTTTTTTTTTTTAGATGGAGTTGTACTCTTGTCACCCATGCTGGAGTGCAATGGCACAATCTTGGCTCACCGCAACCTCCGCCTCCTGGGTTCAAGCGATTCTCCTGCCTCAGCCTTCCCGAGTAGCTGGGATTATAGGCATGCACCACCACACTTGGCTAATTTTGCATTTTTAGTAGAGATGGGGTTTCTCCACGTTGGTCAGGCTGGTTTCGAACTCCCGACCTCAGATGATCTGCCTGCCTTAGCCTCCCAAAGTGCTGGGATTACAGGCGTGAGCCACTGCACTTGGTCTACAAATCACTTTCATACACGCCACCTTATTTTCCTTCTCACAATGCTACTGCAGGCAGGGAAATTGTATTTCCATTTCAAAGATGGGACACCAAGGCTCAGAAAAATGAAGACAAAGTCCCGGCATCACATCACTTGTCACTGGAAAGGCTGGGTTTTCAGCCCCGATCTTGTGACTCTGAGCTTCAAACTAACTTCTAACATACTTAAATGGAAGACTAGATTTGTGTGATTCTAAACATTAGCAAATATAAACCACCATCTCATCTTTTGATTGGTATGCTTAACAGTTGTGCTTGTTTTATGCCAAATTCAGTGTCAAACATGTATCTGCCACTCAAAAAAACTACATATGTGATATGGTTTGAGTTTGTGTCCCTGCCCAAATCTCATGTTGAACTGGAGGAGGGGCCTGGTGGGAGGTGACTGGATCATGGGGGTGGATTTCCTCCTTGCTGTTCTCCTGATAGTGAGTTTTTACAAGATGTGATGGTTTAAAAGTGTGTGGCACTTCCCCCTTTGCTCTCTCTCTCCTGACGCCATGTGAAGAAGATGCCTGGTTCCCCTTTACCTTCCACCACGATTAAGTTTCCTGAGGCCTCCCAGTCATGCTTCCCATTAAGCCTGCAAAACTGTGAGTCAATTAAAACTCTTTTCTTCATAAATTACTCAGTCTCAGGTAGTTCTTTACAGCAGTGTGAAAACAGACTAATACAATATGGTTAGCTATTTTTACCAACAAAATCAGTTTTTCCTGATCAGCCTATAGCATGCCATTAACACACTGCTGGCCAGGTGATCATGTAAATATTCTACTTTGTATTTTCTACCATCTTGCACTACTTGATCACACAGCATTTTGTTTAACTTGTTCTATAAAATGAGAATAACACCTGAGAAGATTATTGTGATAGCTGAAGAAGGCAGTGAATATAGAGACCTTAGCTAGCAAATATTCAATTAATGGTACACCATATTACTACCACTAACAAATTTTCAATGCTTTCATTAAAATCAAGCAGAGTTTTGTTTTCTTAACAAGTATCTGATGAGGTATAAAGCAGCATCAGTACAATAATTCAAAGAAACAGAACGATTTCCTCTCCTTGGCCTTTTTGAATCCTTTATTTCTTCCCTCATTCAGCAACCTCCTGGAGCCCACTCTCCAGTGGAGGAGAGGGACGTGCAGACAGTTCCTATGATGATGAGAGTGCTCCACCGAGGGGGCATCCAGGGCTCGGGAGGAAGCAGCCTTAAACTGGGGAAGAGGAGTCAGGGCAAGGGAGGTGGGGCTCGCTCTTGAAGGATAGGGAGAATTTCCTTGGAATCCAAGAGGGAAAAAGGCATTCTTTTGTAGGAAGAAGTCTAAGCAAAGGCAAGAATGATGCACTTGGGGAGGGGCAAACAGGTGGGATGGCTGCCCCACAGCCACGTGCAGGGGCATGTTAGGAGATGGGGAGGAACCCTGGTGGGGCCTGGTCATGAAAAATTTCCAATATTGGATGAGTTTGGACCTTATCCTCTAGTCCCATAGTTCTCACCCCCTAACACATACTGAAATCGCCTTTGGAAACTTGAGAAGACACCAATACACAGGCCCCAATTCAAGATTCTGATTTGTTGAGTCCTGGGGGGTGGGGGTGGGGGGCTGAGTATTGGGCTTTTTATTTATTTATTTATTTATTTATTTATTTATTTATTTATTTATTTAGATGGAGTCTTGCTCTGTCACCAGGCCGGAGTGCAATGGCGTGATCTCGGCTCACTGTAACCTCTGCCTCCTGAGTTCAAGCCATTCTCCTGCCTCAGCCTCCAGAGTAGCTGAGACTACAGGCATGCACAACCACACCAGTACATACTACACTAATTTTTGTATTTTTAGTAAAGATGGGGTTTCACCATGTTGGCCAGGGTGGTCTCCATCTCTTGATCTCGCCTGCCTCAGCCTCCCAAAGTGCTGGGATTACAGGCGTGAGCCACTGCACCCAGCCTGGGCTTTTACAATAAGCTCTCCATGTACAACTTGAGCAACGGCAAGCCATTTAAAAGATTTAATACGGGAATGATTTGACAAATTTGCAGACAGGTCACTCTGAAAGCAGTTTGTGAGAAGGGTGTTTGGAGAAAGTCTGAAAAGAAGGCAAAGAGACATGTGGGGACGAAAGGGGGGAAAATTTGAAAGCTATTTGAATGGAAGAATCGACTAATTGGAAATTAGGGGCAAGGCAGTGGGACAAGAATGATTGACGTGCCAGTTCTACTGCATCTAGATGTGCCACTAACAGGTCGGGAGCCCAGATCAAAGAGCTGGTTTGGGAGGAGGATAATGAAGTTTGTGAAGTCTGAGCTCCCTCTGAGAAGCCTGAGAAAATGCAGGTGGCTCCCTCAATCAACAGACATCCAAAATGGACTTTAGTGCTGAAAGGGAGCTGGAGTGAAGATTCAGATGTGCAGTGTGCAATGACGTATGGGAGGTGGCTGCAAACATGAGCATGAATTTTGCCCAAGTTGAAGTAAACTGGATGAAAAGAAAATAGGGCTAAAGGGGGAGCACGAACAATGGATGCTGGTGCATCAGAACCACCTGCAGACCCTTACTACAATTTCATTTCTTCATGTCACTCTAGACTGACCGAATCTGGTAAGCCCCAGAATCTCATTTCTAACAAGCTCTCTTGTGCTGCAGGATCAAGGCTAGGTTTGGACACTGTACTTGTTTCCTGGGGCCGCTGTAACAAATTACCTCAAACTTGGTGACTTAAAACAACAGAAATTCATTATCTCACAATTCTGGAAGCCAGATGTCCAAAATCAAGGAGTCAGCAGGGCTGTGCTCTCTGTGAGGGCTGCAGGGGGAGAATCCTTCCTTGCCCCTTCTAGTTTCTGGTGGCTCCAGTCTCTCCTTGGCCTGTGGCTGTGTAATGCTCATCTCTGCCTTCATCTGCACATGGCCTTCTCCTTTCTACAAGTGTCTCTTATAAGGACACTTGTCATTGTCTTTAGAGTCCACCTCTCATCTCAGAATCCTTAATTACATCTGCGAAAACCCTTTTCCCAAATGAGGTCACACTCACGGGTTCTGGGACATGGACACATCTTTTGAGGGGCAGCCATTCAACCCATTACTGACACCATGGCAGTAGCTCACATGAATGAATGTGAGAGGGAGCTGGAATCCAGAACTCCATGCTAAGCTTCCTGACAGTGGTAGGAAGAGGAAGAAGAGAGGAAGGGAGAGCAAGCCAGCTCAGAGACCCCTAAGACATCCAGCTGCACTCCCAAGTTGTGTTCTGCTCAAGGGACCACAGGCCACTGTGAGTTCAGGGCAAAAGACCACCTGAGAGTACTCCACAGAATGGAAAAAAAATCACAACAATCATAAATTCACAAAAAGCCAGGCCATGCTACCCTCAAAATGTAGGCAAGAACTTGGAAGGGCTGAAAAGGCTTTTAATTCATTTTTAAACTAGATTAATGCAATATGAAGCTGGAATTTCCTCTCTAAGATTCTGCAGCCCTTTTCTCACCACCCTAGTAGTTTCCAGTCCAGACAGGTCACCATGGCAGCATGGGATTAATTATTTCTGTCTTTCCCATTGTTTTCTTAGGAGCAGGCAATGCCCTCAGCCATGAACATTAAAGAAGTTCAGTTACACCTCCCTTTTCACCACCTACAAGGGTCCCATAAATATTCACTGAGAGCAGATCACCCCTCATTTTTATACTGATACACGTTCCACCATTAAAATCCTACATTATTTGTGTCAGTTCCCTGATACACAAAGGTTTTCTGTCCCCTAAAACAGGACTTTCCCTGCTTGGCAACAGGGTTTCCAAGGCCAGA
Organism: Piliocolobus tephrosceles; assembly: GCF_002776525.5. Classification (NCBI taxonomy): domain Eukaryota; kingdom Metazoa; phylum Chordata; class Mammalia; order Primates; family Cercopithecidae; genus Piliocolobus; species Piliocolobus tephrosceles. The sequence goes on along the minus strand of NC_045435.1, from coordinate 163,809,683 downwards.
AGGTCAGTGGGGGCTGGAGATGGTAGAAAGGAATGAGGCACTATAAGATTAAACTCACAACCAGGGGACAACAAGAGTCTTCAGAATCAGATTCTTAATGTGGTAAATATCACCCCATCATACATTTCTACAGCAGGGCTTAAAAGGCACAACCCTCAACCCCACCCTCTAAGACCAAAGCATCCAATCCACCTCCTAGTTAGCAAGTCCACAATCTTACATAGGTCAATCTCTATGTCAGTCTGTCTCTGTGCTTCACCCGAGTGTCTAGAGCCGCACTCCTCAAATGTCAATGTGTGTAAGTCAGCTGAGGATCTTGTTAAGTGCCTTTTCTGACACAGTGGGTCTGGGGTAGGGCTCGAGGCTCTGTATTTCTAATGGATTCCCAGAGGATGTCCATGCTGCCAGTCTGAGGACCACACTTGGGGTAGCAAATGTCAGGTCTCCAGTGCAGCAGCATCTGATGGCTTTTCTTTGGTCAAGTCATCCTGGAACAAGTTTCTAGAATGATTCCACCCTGGCCCCCCTAGAGTCCAGTCCACATAGCATAAGCCCTACAACTTCACTTACAATGGCAGACACTTGTATTTCTAATAAAAGCCCAACTCCTACAATGGAAATGGGTGACATAAACAGGACAAATTCCAGAAAAGGGTCTTGTATGTCTGGTCCATCTTCATCTATGTCAAGGTGGAGATGGCTGAGGTACCCCTGAAGATGTGGTTTAAACGGAGTGTAGGGAAACCAAGTTCCCTGACCTCTGGTGAAATAATAGCTAGAATGGAAATGATGACGATGATGCCAGTAACAAGAAAAGCTAACACTGACTGGGCACCTTTTACATCCCAGGCCCTGGGCTATGTGCGTCAAAGACATTATGACTCAGCACCAAGAAAGAAAGGGGAGGGTTAAAAGATGTGTAGAAAAGAGGGAAAGCATTGTAAATTCCAGGGTTTGTGGAAGGTCAATAAAGTGTCAACAGAGGGAGAGAGGACAATTCTCAGATTGTCCCAGTCTAGGACTAGTTAGGAAGTCACTGTTTGATATTTCAGAAAACATCCTTGGACCAAACATACCAAAGACCAAGTATATCAGGACATATCTGCTGTCCCTTGCTGTCATCCATCACCTGATGCCATCCAGGTTAGCTTTTGCAGGCTTGGTTCCATGCAGCTGCCTTAAGAGGGACATGCCTGGACACGGAAGGGCTTCCTCCGATGTTCTTCCTGTCTCACCCTGGGATCAGTACACTGAGCACTGGGCAACTTAGTCAGGGCTGCTCTGTCTGAAGCCTTCCAGATGTGCCTGGACACAAATACTATGCTCTGCTACTGACCCCACTGACATAATACTTTGCCTGTATGAAATGGACATAGTTATATCCGAAGTGACGGACTTATTTGTGGTGAGATGGAGAAGGTTCAATGGCCTTTACTTTTCCCTGGGCTGGGCCTCAGACAGCTTCAAGCCCAACGCTCTGCAGGAGAAGACTGGGCAGGTTGCCACTGAGGGAATTCAGATCAGTGGACTGAGTCAAATTGCATGCAACTGCCATGCAAGAAGCAGCCCATAGGCTCCATTCGGCCTGCAGATGCTCTCATCAGGCCCCGATCTATGTGAAAAAGTCTCAAACCTCCAGTTTGCCACAATCTAACCACTTGCTTACCTTCTCATACCAAGCCCACATTTAACGTTCAGATTACCTTCCTGTTCCTGTATGTGAGTTTTAGATCTTAGTCTATAAAAATGTAAGTATAAATCACGTGTAGGTTTTGTTCTGCCTGTGAAATTTTAATCTCTGCACTGTGGTTCATTGTCCTAAAATTTAAATGCTGAGATGTCAGTATTCAAGTTTTCAAAACTCTCAGAGTGCTTCGTCCTAACGAAGGACAGGTGTTGAAAAGCCTTACCACAGAATATATTTGGGTGACATACTATTTCTTAAGGATTCCTTTAGTCTGTCCATTCCTATGGGAAAAATTTCCCTACATAAATCCTCAGAGGCAGAGTGGCAAATATCAAACTCTTCACTTTGCTGCAGTCAGTCACATTAATGATAGTCTGTTCAAGCTTCAAGAAAAAGGAGTACCTAACTCCTAATAAGCATCTCATGAAATCAGATTTTCTATCAGAGGCACTCAGCTCTCCTTCTTTAAAACAAGCGTCCCACAAGTCATCATGAGCAGGTATGTAACGGGAAGCAACACTCACTGAGCTTTTATCGGTTCCAGTATCCTGAGCTGACATCATGCTCCCTCCTGGGTTACAGTATGTGGGAGCTGACATCATGCTCCATCACTGTGTCACACAAATACAACAGTTCCAAAAAACAGATCACAGAAATAGGGCCTGGACCATCCAGGTGTCAGGTGTTCAAAACAATAGGGTCAACACCATGAAGCATCTCCACCAAGATCACAAGTACCCTCAAGGAATCCTCAGAACTGCTCAACGAAAATGGTAGCTAAACCCAAGAAGCAGATTTCAGCTTTAGTGACATCAGGGGGATGTGCAGCTGATCCCTCAGTCCGGGGAGCATTCTGAGCAGTCTGGGGCGTGAGGACCTCCTGCTGGAAGGCGGCTGAGGCTCTGGGCCGGGTGTTCCCCACCTCCTCCCCACTGTCAACAGACACCTGGCTCCAGGCACAAAATGCCAACGTACAGAGATTATCTGTATGGGCCTGGGCCCTCAGATATTTATTTAAGTCCACGTACACACTTTCCCTGCACAAACATTTTCTTCTTCCCCATTTCCCACAATTCCTCCTCCCATGTTTCCAGTTTGAAGCCACTGCTGGCAACACTACGACCTCTGGAGGGAGGCCAGGCCTGGCAGCACAGACCTCGAATGCAGCACAGGATTGTGAAAGTTGCCTCTTCATAGGCTCAGGAGACGCAGGCGCTTGGCAGAGCTGTCAAGCAAGCCCACCAGTAGGTCTGAGGTACAAGGAGAGGCACAGAGGCTTTCCTACTATGGAAAAGTGACAAAAACTCTGGCCAGTCTTTCGAATGGATGAACAATGGTTCAGACAAAAAAAATTCGAGTGGAAAACATTGTGGGGTGGGGGGGGGGGAGAATATTAAGGGAGCTACGTTCCAGTCAGCTGTTGCCAATTTCACCCCAAAAGAAATTTAATAGAAACAGAAGGAAAGTTTCTGGCAGTAGTCAGCTACCTACATAGTTCCCCTATTCACCTAGTTTAGGGTAGAATTATCTGAGCAGAAGGAGCTATGACGTTGGTAAATAAGTTGTCTACATTAAAAAATAAATAAAACTCCCCACGCAAACTCCAAACCACTGCAGGTAAACACTCGCAATATGTTGTTTGGAAAAATTATGCTTTAAATATACTGATCTAAAAAAAAAAATCGAAAGAACAGACTGTTCTGTAGAATAGCTTGAGTTTCTGCCTGTGCTTTCATTTTAGAAAACAAATGCTCATAGACCTCACAGTGGGAGGAGTTTCACACAGGGATTCAGCTCACAGAAAATGGCCACCGGCTTTGAGAGACCTTAACACAACAAACAGGGCACCCAAGAGACCTTTTGGGAATACGAGGCATTTGCCTTTCATAAGGGTAATCGTCTAGAGATACACAAAACCCCCTTTTTTTTTCTTCCCGACCAGTAATATAAATCATGGCCTCCCAAGTACTTGTTTACAGAATACCACAATGACTAATTACCAGAACTTTTCTTATTCTCTCTGAGCAAAGGAACCTCATGGGAGAAAAAAAAAAAAAATAGGTCATTTTTAATGTAAGGGAGTTGCTAGGATTGGAGGTAAGACAACTAATTAAACTTCATAAAAGGAAAAAAAAAACCTCAAAAAGTATTTTCTAAAATAGAGAAAGGCGCAAATCTTCTTATCAGAAACGCATTATAAATAGAAAAGAAACTCTTAAAAGAGATTGTTCAAATGTGACAAAAAGCTCTCGGTTTCCTGAAAATGTCAAAAACAAAAACAAATATTGACAATACTCTAAAATATCCAACAGACAGGGTAAGAACTTCACCTAGAAGCAAATTTCCATTTAGGTAATTTACCGTGCTTCTGTGCACAGAGTTGCTTTACACTGTGTAGTCACTGAAGACACTCTAGAACTGCTAGACCTTCACAGGAAAAATTTTAAAGGTCAGGGTTTTTTTTTCTTTCTCTAGTTAGCACAGCACTCCGGGGCAGCCAGTTCTCTAACGTCTGAGTAAAACCCTACACAGGGCTTCATTTCAGTGCCACGTCATGGCTTTTGCAGACTATCTTCTTGCCTCTGCTTCCTCAAAGTGGTCCTTCTGTCCCCTCCCATTAAAGCAAAGGTGGAACTTGCATTAATCCAAGAGAAGGGCTGAACACACTGCAGAAGGCATGGTTCAGCCACAGGCGCCGGTTACGGCTACATTGTAAATCTCTTCCACCAAAGAGCATCAAAGACCCGCACGGAGACCTTGAGAAACCTTGCTCTTTGAGCTCAAGTCAGGGACTAGAAGACCAGACTAAACAGGTTTAAGCAGGGACAGACCAGAATGCTGAGTAGGTTTTTCAAAAAGGGAATCTTCATTTAGGTGTCTGGGAGCCAGTCACTGTGCTATTAGAACTAATCGGAAATCTCCATGCTTACACGAAATGCACAAAAGTATGGGGAGACTGATCTGAATATGCGGGTCTCCCTTGCCTGGCAAGATACTAAATTCATCTTTGTTTGGACTGAATTGGTGGTCTTATTATCTAATTGTAATCAACTCTACAAATAGTCAGAAGTTGTTCTAACACATGAACAGGAAAAATAACATAAATAAAACAGGGCCTAGAAACAATATCCAACTCACAAAGCAGGAAGTGACAGCTCATATCTGTCTCACCTTGCACAAAGCTGCCTTCATGGGTTGCTGAAATAATCCCAGGATACCCTTCCAGGACTTAAATAGCCACTGGAGTTCTCACGAAAATGCATCCTGGTATGAACACTCACAGTAGTGGCCAGAGAAACTGGTGCGCAAGCTGGGTCTTCCTCCCTCCCCGAGAAAATGTTTAATTTCTTTCAATATTAAGTTATAACATAGCTTAGGAATTTTCATTTACACAAAAGAGGAGAAATGTTTTTGTAAGATGGAAAACAGCCTTCTGCCTCTCCCAGGTCAAAAAGAAATTTGCTTGACTATCTTAATTGGCAAAAACCCAAGGGCTCCAACTGGACCGGAAGCTTTGCATCACGGTGTCCTACTGCGTGTGTCTGCTGGAAGTCCAGCAGACGTCATGGTCAGCTCGCTCTCATGGGACAGTGCCAGTCCTTCTTTAAGCTTTGCTGCTGACTGCCATCTCCTGCTTTTCTGATAACCTGCCTGTTTCTGGCAGACTGGGCCTAGGACAGTGGGTTCTGTTCCCACTTTGCCACTAATGATGTGGCCTTGAGCAAGTCCTAAGACTTCTCTGGACATTTCTTTCCTTATCTGGAAGGCAAAGAGGTTGGGCTAGTTTATTTCCCAGGTTCCCTATAAGCATTATATTTGAAAACCATGATTCCCAGCCAGTCCCAATCCTTCTGTAAGAGTCTTCATTCCCTCAAAAATGGACAATCTCCCACCCTTAAATTCAGGCACTTTCCTCAAAAGTGTAGAGGGTAAAGGCAGAAGCCAAAGTCTGGCTAATATCGGCATATCCATGAGGACAGGAGGGAGCTGCTACATTGAGACCCCTGGGAGACCTCAGACTGAGTCCCTGCCCCTGCTTGTTCCAGCACCTCTGCTTTTCTGCTCGAAAGAAAATGAAGTACTACACCTTAGAGCTGGAAGGAAACAGCCATCATTGAGCGAAACCTTCTCTGGTTACAGGTGAGGAAACCAAACAAGCAAAGTCATGCTGGGAACAATTCCTAGGCCTCCCCTCTGGATTCTCACGGATGTCTTTCTCCTCACTCCAACCCAGCCCTGCAGGGGCTCTGGGCAATTTTCCTAGCCCCCTGCAGAGTTCCTCAGGGCCTCAGAGGGTAATCAACAAACATTTACTTAGCCCTCTGGGCAATCCCCCAAGGAGTAGTTTTAAACTTCCAACTGGTATAGGCTCTGGGAACATTCAGCCCAGCACAGTGACAGTGACAGCTATAGCAAGACACAAATTAATGATCTTATCAGTGTGGAACGCCATTGGTATTTTACTCTAAAAGAAAAGCTTGTAACAGCACAGACAGTAGATAAGGATAGGTTAGGGAGATAGGGAGGCTCCATGAGGCTGGGGTTCTGATCTCCTACCTGGCAGGTAGTTGATACTAAGTAAATATTTGCTGAACAAATTCAAATTTGCACATTATCTCTGCTCTACTTGCTTCTTGTCAAAAAGTCTGAGGTTACAATAATATTAAGGATGAGGATCTCTGAGCCTCTCAGTTAAAATCAGGAACAGGCCAGGCGTGGTGGCTCAAGCCTGTAATCCCAGCACTTTGGGAGGCAGAGACGGGTGGATCACAAGGTCAGGGGATCGAGACCATCCTGGCTAACACGGTGAAACCCCGTCTCTACTAAAAAAATACAAAAAACTAGCCGGGTGAGGTGGCAGGTGCCTGTAGTCCCAGCTACTTGGGAGGCTGAGGCAGGAGAATGGCATAAACCCAGGTGGCGGAACTTGCAGTGAGCTGAGATCCGGCCACTGCACTCCAGCCTGGGTGACAGAGCGAGACTCTGTCTCAAAAAAAAAAAAAAAAAAAAATCAGGAACAAACACCGGTTTCATACTCTCACTATGTGGCTGGGGAGGCAGCCCAGAGTGTGGAGAGAAGAGGCTGGCCTTGTGAGTCAGACAGACCCCAGGGTGTAAAAATCTCATCTCAGGACGGGCACGGTGGCTCACATCTGTAATCTCAGCACTTTGGGAGGCTGAAGCCGGTGGATCACCTGAGGTCAGGAGTTCGAGACCAGCCTGGCCAACGTGGTGAAATCCCATCTCTACTAAAAACACAGAAATTAGCTGGGCATAGTGGCAGTCACCTGTAATGCTAACTACTTAGGAGGCTGAGACAGGAGGATCACTTGAACCTGGGAGGCAAAGTTTGCAGTGAGCTGAGATAGCACCACTGCACTCCAGCCTGCGCAACAAGAGTGAAACTCCATCTTAAAAAATAATAATTAAAAAAAAAACAAAAACAAAACTCTAATCTCTACAACCTTGGCTGTAGTTGTTGAGTTTCTTTTTGCTTCACTTGCCACACCATGTTGTCTGAGGTTCTAAAAGATGGCAGAGATAATGCATATAAGGTATAGACCTAACTCCATGAATGTCAGTTCCATCCTCTTTCCTTGGAGCTGTGGGTATAGAGAGAGAAACTCTGTTTCTAGGAAAGGCTCCAGGCCATCAGCATCCTCCTCCAAAGAGGCAAACCAGTAAAAGGATGCTGACATCATTTTAAAATGACTCAATATAGTTTTCATAAATATATTCCCACTACATCATCTTATTTCTAAATTATGTGTAGAGAACATAAAGAGCAATTCAACATACATGTCAAATGTTTTATACTTTCCATATCTAAGTTAAACACCAAACATGTCTATATACCTCAATCCTTTGTTGTGAATAAACAAAGAGAGCAGCTAGAACTAGGAAGAAAAAAAGGATACATTCTTTCTCTCTCTCTCTCTCTCTTTTTTTTCTTGAGATGGAGTGTTGCTCTGTCACCCAGGCTGGAGTGCAGTGGTGCCATCTTAGCTCACTGCAACCTCTGCCTCCCGGGTTCAAGTGATTCTCCTGCTTCAGCCTCCTTAGTAGCTGGGGCTACAGGTGTGTGCCACCATGCCTGGCTAATTTTTGTATTTTTAGTAGAGACGGGGTTTTGCCACGTTGGCCAGGCTGGTCTCGAACTCCTGAACTCAGGTCATTCATCAGCCTTGGCCTCCCACAGTGCTGGGATTACAGGCATGAGCCACTGTGCTCGGCCAAATTATTTTTTCATCTATAAAATGGAGTTGGGATAGATGAAGAATATGAACTTTAGCCTAAAAATTAAGTGACTTTAAGATGCAGAGATTGAGGGAAATAATATAATGACAGAGATGTTTATCTACCAGCAGAGTCATGTAGAATAATTTAATGGCATGACTGTGTAGTGTTGTCACTATATATATTGCTAACAAACAAGTGACAGTGGTTTTGCAAACTCTGGCCATGGGACAGGGTGTCATCACTTATTCCACAGAAAAGAAACTGGTTTGCAGGCAGCATGTTACACAGTACTGTGATCACACAGCAGAGAGCAATGAGATGATGCGGGGCAGGAGGGTGCAATAATACCACCATTCCCTGACTCTCTGGAAAGTATTTGCTTTTATCTGATTATGCATATAATCCATTAACATTAATGACATAAAAATTTTGAGCATAGACTTATCTCTGGTAGAAACAGGATTTGAAACTAGCATCTCAAATCTCAGGTTTATCTCTTCTCCTGCTTCACAGAAGTTGGTAATTGTTAATCTTCATCACCAGCCATGACAGTGCTGTTTAAAATGCAGATTCCCTTGCCCCACCTGGGAATCTACATTTTGACAAGTTCCCCAGATGGATTCTTGTCCATACTAAATTGATGGTCACTGGGACTAACCCAGAATAAATCAGTGGTAATAGGAGGTGTGTGCTTTCCATGATAAAATTAACAAATTAAAATGAGTCTTTAAGATAAGGCTTTATGTGTAGATGCACATTATATAAATTTATATATCTATACAAGGTTGTGAGGGGAAGGGAACCAATATTAATTAATTGCCTGCTACGGTATATAGAGATCCTGACCAAATTATATGTTAGTCAGTCTTCCAAATAATCCTATATGATTTATGGAGGGAAAAAGTCAGGCTTAGAGAGAAACTCTTCTAAAGTCACAAGTCTGGAAAGTGGCCCAGCTAGGTTGTGAAACTAGATTTATCTGACCCCAGTCTCCTCATTCCATTGTACTAAGCTCATATGCACGTGAAAACACGCAGACATGCATATGTCATACAATAGCCATATGGTAAAAGGCAATGGAATTACATTATTGTTAGAAACTTTTTGCATCAACGGAAATGTAGTTTTTAAAGGACTCATTCTATTAAGGGATATTCTTTAATTTGTATGCTGACAACAGAATATAGTGTATGACTACTATTAAAATCACATTTAACAGCTTGAATTTTCATAATCAGAAACATGTTCAGAAACATAATCAGAAACATGGGATTTGCCAGGGACAAATTTAAGAGTGATTCTTGATTTGTGTAAGCTACACACTTACGTAAATTAAACCACTTAATATTCATCATATACGTCATATTACCTTAAAAAGGAAAACACCAACAATGCAACTTCACACTTGTCAATCCAAGAGTCTTCCTAAGCTCATCCCTCACCTTCCAGGGTCTGACGTACCTGGCTCCCTCCATTGGGAACCTCCTTCCGCTGGCTTCTGGAGTTGCGTTCCTCCATGGTTCTTCCTTACTATCTTGCCAGACTTCTATCTGCCTCTGGATCTTCCATTCTTTTCTCAAAAGGCTCCATCCTCAACCATTTTCCCCCTATATTCTCTCTCAAAAATCTCTTTTCCCATCTCTTGATATTCTCTCTCAAAAATCTATTCTCCTGTCTCTTGACTTTTTGTTATAAACCAAAGACTCCCAAATGAGCCCTGGCCTTCCTGTGGAGCGCAAAGCCCCCTTCTGCCTGGGAGACAGCATGTTTCAACACTGCAAACACAGCACCTGTAAAATGCAGCTCCTTACCTCCTTCTGAGTTTCTTCCATGGGTAGTACTGCTCTGGAATCGCAGTGTCAGCTTTAGCTGTTCCTTCTCCACTGACACATCAGATTCTGTCAGTTCTTTCCTCTGCATCTGTTCCTTTCCCATTTCATTGTTATCAACCATTTCAGGCCTTTCCTGCCCCTCTTTTTCCCTGGTGGGTCATAGCAGCTTAACTGGCCTTCTGGTCTCTAGTTTCTGCCCTGCCTCTCCTCCTGATCTCCCCCAAGCTACTCACAAGAGCCTGGTCCTGAAGCACAACCAAAACACTCCCCTGTTCAAGTATCTTTAATGACACCTATTGGTTAATGCAGTCACATTTCCTAATTGGCATTCAAGACTGTATCATTTGGCACCGAATGTTCTACAGTTTTGATGCCTGTATATAGACCAGTTCTAACTCAATTGGACTTGACCCTTTTCCCTGAATATGATCCATGTTTCTCCATCTCCTACTAGTCCTTCTATTTCAAATGCCTCTTCCCCATTCTTTTATTGAAATGCCACATCATTCAAGGACTTGCTTAGATGCTTTTTCTCAAGAGCCTCTTGACTGCTAGGGATAAAAGGGACCCCTTCCTCCTCAAATTACCAAAATATCTTCTTTTTGCATTTATCACATGGTTATTTCTGCATATCTTCTTTCCTCAACAGAGTCTGAGAGCGAAGAGACCAGATTTTTGTGGCAGTTGAATTCTCCATTCTCTCTAGCACAGTCATACTTGTAGTAGATTGCTGTACAGCATTCATAGAACACCTTAAAGTTTACAAAGCATGTTCACATTCAACATCTCATTTGTTTTATTTGGGGATTAAGTTGTTACAGGTAGCATTCAAGTCTTGCGATTTGATTTCTGTGGCTTATTGCAATTCTTAGAGCTATCTCTAATTTTCTACCTTATAAATTAAACAAACATATTTCTTAAATTACTTTACTTTTGAATACCCACAGTCTTCTGTGGCCTACAAAGCTAAGAGAAGAGAACGTTTCAAATCAAACAAAACCCCCTTGCCAAACTGCTTTTTCTTGGATTCTGAGTTAAAGGTACAAATAAAAAGGCCTCTATAAGCAGGTAACAAGAATGACAAAATCAAAATTTTAAAGAGAAGTGTGAAATTCCTTTCTAAAGATATTAAGACTTTTTAAATGGCTTTCCTATATACCCATTTGGAATTCTACGTATAGGTCAATCTCCAACATCCATGAGCTGCCGTTCCAGCATATTAACAATAGAAAATTGCTAACAGTTGAACAACAAATTCTTTGCTAAGAGACTGGAAATGACTAATACGATTGTAAAAACAAATCTGTCTGGTCTTGAGTACCCAAGTGCCTTGTAGAAGCTCAATAAACATTTGTTGATGAAAAATAAATGAATGAATTCAGAGAAGGCCTTACTATCATTTATAAATTGAGGGCATAAGTTTTAATAGATGGGCGGAAGTATAGATTTAAGTGGAGAAGAAAGAAAAATTGAATTTAGAGGTAGAAATTTTGGTATGTCTATGACTCTGGTCTGTCCCTGTGATGGACCCCACTCTGCAACTGCTGGAGAAGCAGGGGAAGGAGGTGGGGGTGAATGGCAAGCACCATCCACCCTACCGTGCCTCTCTGGAACCAGGCTGCAAGCTCCTCCAGGATGGTCACTTTGCAGTCCTGGCCCAGCGCTGTGCCCACAGAAGGGACTTCATACATGTAGTATGAGATGCAAAGCCCTCCATGACCTGTCTCTATTTTCACATTTCAATCCTTTACTATTCTTCCTCACCTCCTAGGGCTATCGCGAGGGGTAAATAAAAAATACTGTGCTTAAAGGCCTTCACACACTGCCTAGCATACACATGCATACAAATGCTTGATAAATGGTAGTTGTTATTGTCACCATCTGGGACTTCGTATATGGCTCCAAGGTAGAGCTTAGTGTGTTGGGCCATCAATACTTGGCTGCGACAGCTGCAAGTGTCCTGGGGATGGTCTCTTCACGTTCGTATACTTGGTGCCTAGCAGAGCGCTCACTCTGGCTCAAGCTGGCTACGTGACTGAGCAACGAAGATCCAAGGTCCAGTCCTGCCTTGAACCCAACTCACTGGGTAACCCTAAAGTGTCATCTAAACTCTCTGGGCCTCAGCAATGTCAGTGCTCCCTTCCAGCCTAGAGAAACTAGAGATCTGTGAAGAGATATGTAGAAGACTCCAGAACAATTGCTGACAGAACTGGAATGAGAAACCAGCTGTCCTAAAGCCTTGATCTCCTAGTTCCCCTTCATCACGGGGGCTTCACACATCCGGTCTCCCAGTAACACATCACTTGAGTGTCATGGTCACTTTGTAACCCCAAAACTTGATGGATTGCTGTCTTGAATTGTATACCCTTTGGGAGTCCCTCAGAAAGACCATTTCCTATCTCATGTAGACTAAGGAGAGACGCGAATTCAGTTACCTCAGTTAGAACGGACCAGCTTTAACAGAGTTAGATTCCTGTGCTTTGGAAGAAATCACTTGGAAATCCTTGGTTCTGAGTCCTCCATTTCTTCCACATCAAGATCTAAAAAGGAAAAGAAAAGTGCAGTGTCCCATGACTAGCTGCTAGGATTTGATGTTTTAGCAACAATAACTGCAATGAGCACATATTGAACACATAAGTCAAGCACCCACAAAGTGGTTGACATATGTGGTTTCGTGTTGTCTTCATAACAACCTTCAGATGTAGGGAACATTCCCCCATTTTACAGCTATAGAAACGGAGACTCTAATGGGCCACAGAACCTGTTGGAGGTCACACAGCTGGTTTATGTGACAACTAGGACTCAAATCCAGATTCAATTGATTCCAAAGCCTGGGCCATTAACCAGTAAGTCAGGGTTTTAAAAACTTTTCAGCCAGTGACCCACTGTTTTAAAAATTTATGTTATATAAACTGAAAACCAAAAGTCTCATAAGACAATGCTTACCTTCACTATGTGCAGTGCATGTTATTTTCTATTCTATTTTTCTCTGTATTGTACTGTATATTCTATATCTTAAGAAGATTTCCAGTAGCAACCCACTAAACTGATCCCACAGTCTTCTAATGGGTCCCCCACTCTTGAAAAACACTACACTTAGATATAGAGCCTCACTAGCTGTTTCTCTGAAACCAGGACAAAACTCTTCCACATTTTTTAACCATGAGAATCTGACCAAGTAGTTGAGCTTCACAGAAGAAAAGTCTTTAACCTTTAAAATGTGTATAAGGCACTATAACACATATCACCTATAATCGATCCTTAGAAGGGATACTCAGTTAGGGCCAACGTCCAGAATGGAATTAGGCACTTACCTACCGCAGTGCAGGAGTTATAAAGCGGAACCGCGGACAGACTAAAATCTCAGGTGATTTATGATGTACCCTACAAAAAAAGTGGCTAACGGCGGGCGGTTGTGTTGTATGTTGTACCAACAGAGCAGACCTAACTACTGCAGAAGTAGGCGGCTGAGACTGCAAACCCCTGGGGGCAGGGCTCTGCCTTTGCACGTCCCGTTCAATTCCAGGGTCTTGGTGTTGCATCAAGGAAATTATCAAGTTCCCGTAGGGTCAGGACTAGGGTCCGATTCTCAATCCAGGAGACGGGAGGTGTGACTGTCAACGCAGTGCCCGAGCCCGCTGGACTCGAGCCCACCACGTCCCCAGTCCCGGGAGCGCATTCCTCCAAGGCCCCCGCCCTCTAGCACAGCCGCGCAGTTGGGCCACGAATGCGGCGCAACCTGCCCGCACTCTCCAGCCGAACCCACCCCGCCCCGCCCCGCTCCGCTCCGGACGCGGGCTCCGGAGTCCGGGCACCTGCGGGCGCTTCCTTCCCGCGGGCAGCTCGGCTCTGCTGCGTTTTCGGAGCTCAACCCTTGCGAGGGTTTCCCCAGCTCGGCTTCCCGGCTCCCTCCAGAAGCGAGGTGCAGTCGGGCTGGCGGCGCCCCGGGCCCCATGCCCGCAGGCCGCGCCTCGCCCCGCCCCCGGCCCCGCGAAGACCCTGCAAGGGGCACTTACGGGGCTCGGCTCCTCAGCCTCCGGCGCGTTTCCCCGGGGGTCCATGGTGCTTCCGGACCCGTGAGTCCAGCCGCGGCGCTGCACAGCACCGCCCAGAAAATGGACGCCGGCGGCTCGGCTCTGCCGGCCCGGCCCGCCCCCGGCGCGGGGCAGAGGACGCGGCCCGTCCGGGAGGAGGTCGGCCTGACCCGCAGCCCTGCGGGCCCGGGGCTGGGGGAACCGCGGCGCCAAGGATCAGGCCTCAGGAGGGCGGCGGCGGGACCCACGAGGGTCCCGCAAGGCCCCATGCCTGACCCAGGGGCCAGCCGGGGCCCCCCACCAAGTAGGCAGCGGCCTCAGCCTCCTCGGGGAGGACACAATTCAGAACCTGCCGAAGGTCAACGCAGTTAGGACTCTGGGCCACACAGCCTGGTGACTGTCAGAACAAGGCCCCGGGCCGCAGAAGTGTCCGTGAGCTCCTGTTCCAGACTCTGCACACAGGATTCGCAGGAAGTCCGGTGCTGTTTCAATTGCATCAAATGCTCAAGAATAAGGAGTCACCTGTGTTTTTCCATGGCCGTCAAGAGAGGCCTAGATTGATTTTTCCCAACGTGGCGTAGAAACTATTTCACGCAAAAGACCCAGTCCTCTTCTTTAAATGAAGGGCCCTGGCCGCTGGCATCTTTCTTCCAAGATCCAGGGACTGCTCATTGAAAAAGTATTCAGAGAGGGCCTGCCACAAGCTGGCCATGTGGAGCTAATGCACGAATAATGGACAGGTGTTTGTTTTTTAAAAATCGTCCATGTTCCCTTGTTTTGATAGTAGAGTCTTATTCTTAAATTTTCTTTTAAAAAAATTCAAGGGCACAGCTTAAAAAGATTAAAAAGCCAATTCTTTGCATAACTTACGTTTTTAGCCAGGAATCTACAGTACTTGCAATTCTGCATCCCAGTTCCTGACCATGTTTTAAGAATGTGATCACTTGATGAATAGACTCCAATATTAAATATAAAGCCAACAATATATTTTAAATAATGAGGGAAAAATATATTGACTCCAAGTCAGATTAAATAATCGTGTTATTTAAAAATAAAAGGAAGAGTTTTGAAGGCCGACAGTTTGGGCAACATGCATACACATGTATATTAGCATTTCCCAACCTCCTCAAAGTCAAGCACCCTTTATTCTTCCTCCATATGCCACATGTTCAGAAAGATCTACTCCACTAAATTGCATTTATTAAGTAATGATTCATCTTCCCACTTAAACAAAAACAAAAACCTGCAATGTTTTTGTATATGCAATTGTCAATCGAGCTTCCTCAAAACCTGAGCTAAGCTGTTGTTAATAGTGGATTCCAACCTAAAAAACTTGTGGTCTATTAATAATTGCATGTTTGTATGTTTCCACTGAAGCTTTTGGAAACTCTGAAAATTATTCAAAGACCTCCAAGAAAACTGAGACACATGGATTAGGAACCAGGGTTGGGAAGTGCTAGTATTCGGTATTGCTCTCTGTGTTTCCCCGTGACTGGAAGGTGGGAGGTGGTAAGGCAAGGCACAGTTCTACTTTGGATTCAGCCTGCCTGGGTTTAAAGCACAGCTTTGTTGCTTACAAGGCCACTTTAGGCAAGTTAGCTAAACTCCCTTGGCTTCTTCATCTATAAAATGGGACTAATTTTAATATCAGTGCCTACCTTGTAGGACTTTTTAAGAATTAAATGAGATAATAACATGTGAAGCATTTTCAAGAGTACCTGGTATTATGTAAGTGTGCTATGATTGTAGGCTGTTGTGGCTGCCGTTAGTACTGGAAGTATTCAGAGTTCTGAGTTCCTACCATCCAAGCAGTGAGAATCATAGCTACTGTGTGTAAAACAACCTTTACACCCTAGAAATTTTCCATGGGTAATCTGCCAGGGTCACATGGTGAGTGACATAAAGGGATTGAAACAGGTCTGACTCCACATCCACTTTTTTGTATTGTTAACATGTTCCAGGTGGTACCTTGATCAGACTCTGTCAACAGCTTGTTAAGGGTAAAACCAGCTCTGGGTTTCCTAAGAGGCTTAGCAAGTGAATGGGTCTTTACATCCACTTGGGAATTCACAAACAGTGGCATTTCTTTCTTATTAGCGCCAAATGTTTCTCCAGAACTGACTAGATTTCCCCAAATTGTTATTAATAACTAAAATATCACAGCAACAGTTTTAAACAACACAGTCTAAAAATTACATAATCAACCCGTCCTTCAAAATTTTCCATCCTTCCTCATAACCAGTCACAGATTCTCTCTCTTAATCATTCTTCTGAGTATGGGGAACTATCTGGAAATTTCCAGAAAGGGCCCAAGTTGTCATAATTATTTTCTTTTCTGCAAAAGTTTATCATTTTCAAGACCACTAAACATGATGTGTTTCCTCTATCTTTATAATACTTCTCATTTCAATACATTTGCAAAAAAAAAAACCAAAAAAAAAAAAAAAAAAAACCCAAGACTTTCAAGATTATCTCCTCTCTCAAATTTCCACCAGTTCTTCACCATTCCCACAGTATGGTTCCTGATTCTTTTCCAGGGGCCTTTTCTAGAAGGTTTTCCTACCTCATTCATTTAATCTCCACACTGATTTTTGTTATCCTACAACTGCCTGCTTGCACTTTCTGACTAGGAGTCTTGGCCAATTTAACACTTACTAACCTCTTCTCTTTAATGTTTCAATATTATAATATATTAAAAGACTAAAGTATCTTTTTTAAACCAACTTGCTGTCTTTGTTTCCTACTATTGGTTAGGAATCTGTTAACACATTCCAACTCTCATACTAGCAGCACTCTGTTAATTTAATTCATGGTTTTACTTTTTTTTTTTTTTTTTTTTTTTTTGAGACGGAGTCTTGCTCTGTCGCCCGGGCTGGAGTGCAGTGGCCGGATCTCAGCTCACTGCAAGCTCCACCTCCCGGGTTCAGCCATTCTCCTGCCTCAGCCTCCGGAGTAGCTGGGACTACAGGCGCCCGCCACCTCGCCCGGCTAGTTTTTTTTGTGTGTTTTTAGTAGAGACGGGGTTTCACCGGGTTAGCCAGGATGGTCTTGATCTCCTGACCTCGTGATCCGCCCGTCTCGGCCTCCCAAAGTGCTGGGATTACAGGCTTGAGCCACCGCGCCCGGCCCGGTTTTACTTTTTTTTTCCTCTTTCCCTCAACCTGTGTTCTCACCAAATTCTATAATTCGGCCTCCCCCAGTTTGGCTGCTTATCACTTTCCCTTCAAGCACTTTAAGGAAGTCTCTTTCCAAATCATTTTTTCTCATCTCTACTATGTTCTTGAAAGGCCACTTGTTGTGTGTGATGTGTGTGTTTGGTAGGAAATCTACCAAAGCCCCTGAAGAGGCAATGTTTAGAATAGGGGTGTCAACTTCCCATGCCTGTGGGAGCCAGGCAGATAAATGTGTGAAACTGCTTATGGGAAGTGGCATGAACTTTGGCCTGCAGGAGAATTCAAGTCCCACCTAAATGGGGTTGGGAGGTGGGGAATGGGATGGTGGCTCCCCAACCCTGGACCAATTGTTGCCAGGTGGCAGCACTTCCTAAGGGAGCCTGAATCAGGATTTTTACATAAAATCTATGAAATGTTGACTACTTAAAAAAAAAAAAAAAAAGGAATATAAATCTGATCAAGTCTGTAGATGTAACTCCCAATTTACAGGAACTCTCTGAGATAGAGAAACACATAAAACAGCACCAAGGGAGGTAATCACCGATTTCAGATAGGAGGAAACTCTACAACAGTTTCTTCAACAAAATTTTTACAGCAATAACAAGGAAAAAAAGAGGAGGGAAACCTATAAGTTAAATAAAATTTAATCGTGTCAATTGCACTGTATGGACTTTATTTGGATTTGAGCCTTGAACAAATAAATTGGTTTTTTAAAAGATGACCTTTCATTTTTTGAATGCTATGATGTTCTGCTGTTATTAAAGAATGATTGTTCTTTGTTGGTGTGGTCTAGTACTGTGATTATTTTTCTTTTTTAGTAATCCACATTTTAAAAGTATATTTTAAAAGTAATCTACATTTGTAAAACTTTTTATTTCAAAATACTTCAAACTTGTAGAAGTGTTGCAAGAACAGTGCAAAAAAAAAAAAAAAAAAAAAAAAAAAAAGATTCCTGTATACTCTTCACCCAGACCTTCCTGAACCATATGAAAGTTACAGACAACATTCTCTTTTACCCCTAAATATTTTAGTGTTTCTTTTCGGAGAGAAAACCCTTTTTCTTAGAATATTTAGCTTTTAGAGAATCATACTAAATCATACTAAAATATTTAGAAATTACACGATGTCTGAGATTTGCTTCAAAATAATACAGAAGGAGATTTACATGAAACAAGATTGGCTAGCAGTTGACAATTGTCAAAGAACTAACAAGGAGTTCATTAAACTAGCCTCTACTACATATGTTTAAAGATTTTCATAAAGTTTTAAAAGGTTATGTTAATAAAAGTATTTATTTAAAATGATATAAAATGCTTCTGCTAGGATGTTAAGTAGACAAGCAGATACATAGTTTGTCTACAAATTACTATCTCAACTATTAAAAAATACACCATGCATAGATAAAAGGCTGAAGGGATCCATGCCAAAATGTTCAACACTCCAAATTACCTCATAGTAATATACTACTTTTATAATTTGAAAAAAAAAAGTAGTATCATTTTAAAACCAAGAAACAAAAATATTGGCAACTCATTCAACTAAAAGCATTGTTAGAAGTGAAACAAACACACAGGTGGACTGAATCTGGCCAATAGGGCCCCCAGGTGGACTGAATCTGGCCAATAGGGCCCCAGTTTACAGGTTTCCAATTAGAAAACGGACCTGCAAAACCCATTAGGTCCCTCGGGCCACATCCGGCCTGATACCTGTTTTTGTGTAGCCTACTAGCTAAGAATAGTTTATACATTTTTTACTTACTGGGAAAAAATCAAAAGGAGAATATAAACATAGCTCATTTTATTGCACTCCATTTTATTGGGTTTGTAGATACTGTGGTTTTTTTTTTTTTTTTTTTTTTTTTTTTACAGGTTGAAGGTTTCTGGCAACCCTGCTGCAAGCAGGTCTGACTGGTGCCATTTTCCTAATAGCATGTG
>NC_045435.1:163757707-163790773 GCF_002776525.5 Piliocolobus tephrosceles | reverse complement strand
TGTGATCAGTGATCTTTGATGTTACTATTGTAATTGCTTTGGGGTGCAAAGCAGACAAAATAGCCTTCCACTGGAAGAAGATGTCACCTAGGACTTTCATAAATAGAGAGGAGAAATCAGTGCCTGGCTTCAAAACTTCAAAGGACAGGCTGACTCTCTTGTTAGGGGCTAATGCAGCTGGTGACTTTAAGTTGAAGCCAGTGCTCATTGACCATTATGAAAATCTTAGGGCCTTTAAGAATGATGCTAAATCTACTCTGCCTGTACTCTATTAATGGAACAACAATGACTAGATGACAGCAGATCTAGTTTAGTGAATATTTTAAGCCCACTGTTGAGACCTACTGCTCAGAAAAAAGATTTCTTTCAAAATATTACTGCTCATTGACAATATACCTGGTCATCCAAGAACTGTGATGGACATATACAAGGAGATGAATGTTGTTTTCATGCCTGCTAACACAACATCCATTCTGTAGTCCTGATCAAAGAATAATTTTGACTTTCAAGTCTTATTAAAAATATATTTCATAAGGCTATAGCTGCAATAGACAGTGATTGCTCTGATGGATCTGGGCAAAGCAAATTGAAAACCTTTGGGAAAGGATTCACCATTCTAGATGCCATTAAGAACATTCATGATTAATGGAAGGAAGTCAAAATATCAACATTACCAGGAGTTTGGAAGAAGTTGGTTCCAACCCTCATGGATGACTTTGAGAGATTCAAGACTTCAGTGGAGGAAGTAACTGCAGATGTGGTGGGAATAGCAAGAGAACTAGAAGTGGAGCCTAAAGATGGGACTGAATTTCTGCAATCTTATTACAAAACTTGATCAGATGAGGAGTTGCTTCTCATGGATGAGCAAAGAAAGTGGTTTCTTGAGGTGGAATCTATTCCAGGTGAAGACACTGTGAACTTTGTTGAAATGACAACAAAGGAGATATATAATACTACATAAATTTAGTTGATGAAGCAAGGACAAAGTTTGAGAAGACTGACTCTACTTTTGAAAGAAATTTCTACTGTGGGTCAAATGCTATCAAACAGTGCCACATACTAAAGAGAAATATTTTATGAGAGTCAATAAATGCAGCACACTTCACTGTTGTTTTATTTTAAGAAATTGCCACCCCAACCTTCAGCAACACAACACTGTTTTTTTTTTGTTTTTTTGTTTTTTTGTTTTTTTTGAGACGGTATCTTGCTCTGTCGCCCAGGCGGGAGTGCAGTGGCCGGATCTCAGCTCACTGCAAGCTCCACCTCCCGGGTTTACGCCATTCTCCTGCCTCAGCCTCCCGAGTAGCTGGGACTACAGGCGCCCGCCACCTCGCCAGGCTAGTTTTTTGTATTTTTTAGTAGAGACGAGGTTTCACCGTGTTAGCCAGGATGGTCTCGATCTCCTGACCTCGTGATCCACCCGTCTCGGCCTCCCAAAGTGCTGGGATTACAGGCTTGAGCCACCGCGCCCGGCCAACACAACACTGTTTAGTCAGCAGCCTTCAACATCCAGGCAAGACCCTCCAACTGCAGAAAGATTATGACTTGCTGAAGGCTCAGATATTGGTAGCAAATTTTAGCAACAAACTATTTTTAAACTAAGGCATAAACATTTTTTGTAGACATAATGGTATTACACACTTAAAAGACTACAGTATAATGCAAACACAACTTTTACATGCACCGGGAAACTAAAAAGTTTGTGCACCTTGCTTTATTGCAACATTTGCTTTATTGAAGTAACCTGGAACCGAACCTGTGCTATCTGAGGTATGCCTGTATTTCATGATGTGAAAATTATATGAAATGCAGATTTCAGAGTTTATAAGTGAAGTTTTGAGACACAGTCACATTCATTCATTTCTGTATCTATGAATGATAGTATATCTATCATTATTACTATACTTAATATTACATATTGTTGTACTTTGAATTTCATCAATACAAAATTTATGAAAATTTGCTTTATCAATTGTTATACAAATACCTATGAATTATCTTCAGTTTTGCCTTGACCCACTGTTAAATTAAATGTATAGGAGGCCATTGATTTAGACTGGCTCCTGCACTAAGCCCCAAGAGACCAAACCAAAATGGAGTCACTCACGCTAAAGTTCCACATCACCAAACTGAAATGAAGTTGTTTATCTGACTTGAGAAATTAGGAGAGAGATAATAGGCCATTTTTAGTCAGAATAATAAAGAAGTCCCCTCTGCTTTAATCTTTATAAGGAAAACTACCTGCAGTAACCTGATGTTAACCAATCTGCTTTTTACCTAAGTTACCTTATAAAAACCAACTGTTCTGCCATGCCCAACAGAGTACCTTCCTATTTCTTATAGACAGCATGTTGCCTGATTCACGAATTGCTAATAAAAACCAAGTAGATCTTTAAACTCAATTTATTGAAAATTTGTTTTTTTCATGCCATAAAGCCTAAAGTATTTGTTGTCTGATTCTTTACAGAGAAAGTTTGTCAGCCCCTGGTTTAGAACTGGGCTTTCCCTGTGACCTCAAGGCAGCTTTAGTAGAAAGAGCACTGGTCTAGGAGTCACGCATGGTTTCATTCCACCACTTAACTCCCCGAGAGACCTTGAGAGGTCCCATCTTCTCTGGGCCACAGTTACCTCAAAGATAGAGTAAAAAGAGTAAAATCAACAAGGCAACTGAAACTTGTAGTTCAGATTCCCATAAGAGCTTAGCAGGAAGTACAGGGATGACGCAGTGCTACATGCTGGTATGCCAGCCAGGTGTGGTCTCCTGGAGACCAAGCGATTTAAACAACCAGAATATCCTTTGAGGATGGCTCCACAGGCCCTCAGACCTGGGGCTGGATAGGCTGGTGAAGGAAGGAAAAGGAAGGCCCTGGGGATTCCCAAAGCAAAGCAGCATGTCTGCAGTGGGCAACCTGACTTTGGGGAAAAGAATTTCCAAAATCTGCAGTGTACAGCAGGTATTTTGGGTAGGTCGTCGGTCTGTGCTTCGTAGAAGACCAAAAGCACCTGATCACACAACATGAATAAAAAGTCTGCTTATTTCATTTAATGTTTAATTCAGATCTAGTACAGGGACAGGGAGGACTGTGGTAGGGGGTGGTGGGGAGTTGTGGTAAGGGGCCCTCTGGCATCCTCAGCATGTAGAATAGGAGACTTGGGATAGAAATGGAAAGTTCAGGCTGGGCGCAGTGGCTCATGCCTGTAATCCCAGCAATTTGGGAGGCCGAAGCATGCAGATCACGAGGTCAAGAGATGGAGACCATCCTGGCCAACACGGTGAAACCCTGTCTCTACTAAAAAAAATACAAAAATTAGCTGGGCATGGTGGCGCTTGCCTATAGTCCCAGCTACTCAGGAGGCTGAGGCAGGAGAATCGCTTGAACCCAGGAGGTGGAGGTTGCAGTGAGCCGAGATTGCGTCACTGCACTCTAGCCTGGGCGACAAAGCGAGACTCCATTTCAAAAAAAAAAAAAAAAAAGAAAAAAAAATGGAAAGTTCATATGACCCTGCAGTAAATCACCTTTAAGGACATCAATCTCTAAGCGCTTCACAATAGGCAACATGGGGCAATTAAGTAGCAAGGCCAACATTGTGAGCGAAGCCAGAGAGTACATCACAGCACCCAGTCTGTATGCAGTAGGCCTGCAACCTGCATTTAGGGTCTCTCCTGAGCCTTCTTTTTCTAGTCGCAACCCCTTCCCACTTTCTCCCTGGTACCTTGCTCCCCCAGCTCCATGGCGCAGCAGAGCGGCATCTCCTTTTGTCCCCCAGCTGCCTCCTGACTGCTTCCTTTGTTCCCTCTTTCTTACCTTCTGCATCCTCACCCTGCCCCGTGCTGCCCTCTCTATCTACAGCCAGCTCCCCATTTTGCTTCCCAGATGACCACCCCATTCTCTTCAGCATTGTTTCCCCAGTACCCTGAATACTTCAGAGAATCTTTCTATGGTGTAGTTCCTTCCTTTCCCTGTTCCAGGTTCCTCTCTTCCCTTCCTCAGTTCAAGAAACAAGAGAAAAGGAAAAATAAATAAATAAACTAAAAAAAAAAAAAAAATGACAAGGGCACTGCCCTTCTGGGATTTAACCACACTCTCAGCTGGTGGCTTTTGTTTTCTGGCTTCACTGGCTTGTAAGGCCCTCGGGGCAGGGACCCTACGTCATGCTCAGCGCTGGGGAAGGTCGGCAGGATTGTTAGGCCTTAATTAGAGCAAGGCCTCAGACAGGGTGGGAGATTTTAGCAAGCAAAAGGAAAAGAAATTTCAAAATATCCATTTGGCAGCAATGACCACAGAGTAAGGAAGAGGATTGTTTTATTGTAGAAAGCATGTAATAAAAGCCTCCACTGCCTTTCATGAGCACAGAAAGAATATTTACGCTGGCATTTTTCAAACCAAACAGCACCAGAAAACAAACTCCCTCCACAGGCCAAACAGAGAGAGTGTAGACACAAGTGCTAGTCCTGAACCCTGAGCAGGAATTGCTGCAGAAGCAAGGAGGACATTAAGGGGGAAAAAATGCAAAATGAGTTATGAGATCAAAAGAGCAATTTTCTGGTCAATGAGACATTTAGGCTAAGGCAGTGGCATGCTGGGATCACCTAACAAAGACAATTGATTTTGCAACTGGTCTCTGATTTACCTGCTGTCCAGAAAACCTTCTGCAGAACAGCCAGCATGGAGACCCCCCACTGTCAGCCAGGGAAGGTAAAAAAGCAAAAGCATCTTGCCTGCATCACAAATTCAAATTTTTGCATTCGAGGGCTTCTCAACTTAACATCTGCTCATGAATGCAAAAGTGGCAGCCGTTATTGAGGTCACCTGGCAATGCAGGCAGACCAGCTTGGAGAAGGGCAGCCAGACATACGGTGGCTTATTAGGAGCCAAGACATCTTGGGAAGGTGGTGAGGTCAAGACACAAAGTCCGAGTGAAGAACTGTCCTTGTCATCAGCTGAAATGCCTCAAACTGAGTGATGGCCTCCAGCGAATAGCATAAAAGGCCATTAAGAGAACAGCACGCCATTTATTTCTTCCTGGAACGGGGAGGATACACAATTGTGCTTGTCCCTACAATGCTCTACCCTTGTGTGGAAACCTGGACTGCAGTTTCATAGGGGACCATGTTATATTTCATTCTGCTTGGCTTATAGCAGTGTCTGGCACATAGCAGATGCTCAAGAAATGCTCAAAGAAGTAAACTGAATTGTTGCAGTCCCCTTCCCCACTAATGGGCAGAGAACCCCTTTACCACCAGTCTCCTTCCCCCACTCTACTACAAAGGAACTGAACAAGCTTGTCTTCATGTAGTGGAATGTTTCAGGACCTCTCAAAACCAAATGAAGTATAACATGCCAGCCAGGCCACCTCTACTGTGATAAGCAAAGTCTGCTAAGTAATGAATCAATCTTAGAAGGTGCTTCTGAAATGTTTAGAAGCCTCAAAAGAGCCTTATAGTTTCTAACTTGCATAGCAAACTTCTCCCTTTGTTCCCTGACCTTTGTCAACAGACTAACCTGAAAAGCATGAAAGAGTTCTGGTTCTTAAGAAGAATTTTTTAAAGAATGACTTGCTCTAATAGAGAAAAAAAAAAAAACCTCACTAGTTCTTTAGAAAGCCACCAACAGGCAAAGATGTGTGCAGAGCTGAAGCATTTTAGCAAAACTTGAAAAAAACTTCACTCTGGTGGGAGGCATTTTAGGACTAAGACAATCTACTGGCCAGATGAGATGAGACAGACCCTTCCACCATTTTGCCTTTGAAAAAAATTCAATGACTATCTCAATGTTTTGCCATTGGTTTAAATTCTGGAATTCTTATGAAAAATAAAGCAAGAGGATTCTCAGAAATTCCTCTACTCTGAGAGGTCTTTCTTCTGTGAATTTCTTGGGTTGACACTGAATCTGTGCCAGAATTTCATCACCACCTAGCACTGCAACATACTGTACCTTCTGAAGCAGTTTCAGGGTCGTGATTGGGTCAAAGGCAATGACCCCATGAGTACCAGACTCTGGGAGTTGGACTGGCTAACACCAGTCACAGGGACCTGGGCCATCCTCTTACTGTAGGGGAAGCTTACCTAAATAAGCCTCAGCCCTTGAAGCTGTCAGACCTGGCTCTGAGACAGCAACATTTACACAAGGAAAGGAAAGTTTGAAGGCTGAGCATGAGCGCTCCTCTGCCTGGTAATGCCCCACGTCAGATCTTCACCTGACTAGATTCTTCTCAGCACACAGATCTCCACTTAAATGCCACATCCTCAGAACACTCTGATCAACCATTCTAAAGTGGCTCTCCTCCCTAGAACCACATAACCCTCACTTTTTATATTTTTAATTAAAAATTTTTTTTTTTTAGAGAAAAAGTCTTGCTTTTTTGCCCAGGCTGGAGTGCAGTAGTATGATTCTAGCTCACTGCAACCTCGAACTCCTGGGCTCAAGTAATACTCCTACCTCAGCCTCCCGAATAGCTAGGACTACAGGTACACACCAGCCACTATGTCCAGTTAATTTTAAAAATTTTTTGTGGAGATGGGGTCTTGCTATGTTGCCCAGGCTGGTCTCAAACTCCTGGTCTCAAGCAATCCTTCTGTCTTGGCTTCCCAAAGTGTTGGGGTTACAGGCATGAGCCACCGTGCCTGGACTACTTTCATTTTAAAATTTTTAATTTTCCTCTGTGCACTCGCCGCCTTTATTTACATCTATATTTTTGCTTATTCCCCTCCCCACAAGCACCCTCCCGGCCTCTGGAATATGTCTGGCATATAATGGATGCTTAATAAATGTGTGGACTGTTTATTTACCAAGAGAGCTGTTAAGAACAGCATTTCCCCTAGAAAGGAGCTATTAGAATGAACCACATGGTACCAGGAACTCAAAGACTTAGCATGACTTAGTACTAAAGAGAAAGTGCTAGATCTCTTTCTAGATTCTTCTCACATAGCAGTGAAGAGGCTCTAAGTCATAGTCTGATTACCAGTCCATCTCTGGGGGATCCATGGAAATGGATGAGGTAGATCAATACCACTCTAGTATTATGGCAAGAGATGCAATCTTGGTATTACAGGATTATAAATATTATAGTATTTTATATTATAAATCATTCCAACAGAAAACCACATATTTGCCCATTTTGTTTTGGTGAGAACAGTGCAATTGTTTGCACAGTCTTCCTGTCGCACCTGCTCCGGCCTACCCAGTAAAAATACTGGAGCCAAAAAGTGTAAATGGGTTCAGGATAGCTTTTCAAACAATGAGATGGGGTAAATGCCATCCTCTACAGTCATCAAGAAGCATTTTCAGCTACTCTTGGAAATTCAATAATAATTGTAAATGGGTAAGTTTAGGAAAGCTTGGTGCCTTATCAAGATTGCTGTGAAATATGAAGGCAAAGTATTCAGGTGAAACACAACGAAGTAATATATAGTAATTATTATTCTATTCACTGATTTATTTATTAGAATGACGATGATACGGTACACTTCCCAACAATCTTATTTGGCTTTCTAGATCCTTGAATTGGGTTTAAAATTCTTTTAGGCAAGACTAAGAGCAACATAAGTGAATAATGCCACAAAAAAACCCCATTAAGTATGAAAATTTACAAGATGACGCAACCATGCTTGAGTTACAAACAAAAGAATCGACATTCTACAAAGAAGAAATACAGTTAAATCTATCATGCATTCATTTTAATGGTAAAACAATTGCATTGCATCCATCTAATCTTGTAATTAAGATTCAAATAGGTGCAAAATGATTGCTTTGTACTGGCCTATCAAAACAGAAGACATTGTAGTTATAAGCTTTCTGACTAGCAGTAGTGTTTTAATTATAAATGCCTGGCTCATTATTTGCTCAAGAGTGAATGACAATTAGCTTGATCCTATTGCAACTGTTAATGCTGTTGGTATGAAAAAAATGGGCAATATTGAATCAGGTTTCTGATATTTCCCTTCAGTTTACAATCTTCTGATTGATACCATATTCAAAATATACTTAGTCATTTAAAGTCACAGACAAGAAGGAAAATGGCTCCCAACAGCCAAAAAAAAAAGAAAAAAAAAAAAAAGGTGTTGCAGGAAGGGTATTTCATGGCAAGCCTGGAGAACAAAATCAGTATGAGATGAATCACGTTCTGAAATAATTGAACCAGAGAAAGACTCCAAGCAAAATATTTTAGTTGGCCACAAAACAACATGACAACAACCACCACCACCCTTCAGCCCATTAGAGAGATTCAATTCTACGATAGTGCTATGGAATAGAATATTAGATAAACTGCTAGAATAAAGCAACCATTTACACAGATGGTTTTGAATCTCAATGTTCTTCACATCGAAGCAAACCTCGGGGAGGTTTCAGGTTTAGCACCATCTTCCTAACACATCTATAGAGATATTTCCACAAAGGTTCAGGGTGCACTTGTCATTGGAGGCGTAGGCTTGGATTTGGGTCCTTTTCTACCGAGAGCACTGAGGTTACCAATGGAGGGATCAGGGAAGGCAAGAGCACAAGCATTTTCTGATTCTCAGAATTTCTGAAATACCTTTTGTTTCAGTGGCGCTGGTGAACTTGTGATAATGAAACTACACCTCTGTACACAAACCTTGACCTGCATTCTGGAGCATATTGCAAAGAAAACCTTAATTTTGAAAGTACTGAGCACAAAGGAGGGAGAGAAAAGCTGTCACTGTGCAAGCTTTGTCTATATGTTTAGAAACATGGCTTAATTTTTAAGGCTTGAAGACCGCATTAAAACCATCTGAAACCAGTTCAGATTCTATATGAGAGGAAAAAGAACTGTAAATTTTTCATTAAACATTTGTTTCCTTTTTAAAGACATTCTTTTGCATATCTGTTATTGCATGTTGAAATACGATTTGGTTACCAAGGAAACAGGTTCTGGCCCAGTGTTAAATTTGAAACTAAAATATATTTGAGAAGTTAAGCTCAAAAGAAAGAGCTCATGAAATTATTTTGAAAAGTGCCAGAACCACAGCTATATGGTCTGCAATGAACCATTCTAGGGGCTCGGTTTCATTTAGTGAAGCTCTATTTCTGTTAAGAAGGCCATCTATATTTAATATTTCCCTCTTTGAAAATTGTAACTCCTCATCTCCCCAAATTATATACATCATATAATATATTCTTGTATATTACCTAAAATTAATTTTGGAAGCATGTTAGTTTTTATTTTCATCTTTCATATAACACGTTTAAAGACCGCTTCTTAAAATTTAAATATTTTTAATGTTTCTTATTAAGCTTGTTTACGCTCTTTGAAATCATCTCCAGAAACCCATTTATTTTTAGTTTCAAGCTGAAATGGAGCTGAATCATCACTCTTTTCAAAAAATTCTTTTGTTGTCTAATGGCACCACACCTATCATACACATGATTTTTTAAAAAAATAATCTCCCTTTTATGGCAGAATCATTTAGTAAGTTTGTAAAAGCTATACATTTATATACTATCTGAATAGCAGAGGCTATCCAATTAAAAACCCTCCCCCAAAAGATTACAACTGTCTTATTTAATTTTTGGTTTTTTAAAAGTCACATTCTAATGCATCTAATGTTCTTGCTGCATGGCTAAAAAGAAACTATAAAAACATGCAAATTTCAACCTACCTGTATGCATCACTTAATGCAGTGCTAGCATGACAAGACACTCAGCCATTTTTATGTAAAGCGATGGAGACCAACTGATTTCTCTGTCTTCTTGCTCACAAGTTTTAGATGCAATTGTCACATACACACAAAAATCATACGCAGAACAGCTTGAATGAACTGTGATCACAGAACTGAATTTATCAACAGGAAAACAGGATTGAAAAAAGAAGTTTCTCATCCAAGGTTTCTCTAAGACTGCAACCAAGGAGGTGGTGTGTTGAATATTTTTCCCCTTCCTCCTCTGAGAGTTCAAAGCTCGGAGCTGACCACTGCAAAGGCCACTGTCACATTTGCTGAAAATCAAACCACTGATACCAGCATTGAAAATACAAATTTGAGAACCCAAGTTGCTTGCACATGATGGAGTGCATAAGAGTTAAAAATAGAATCCACCTTGCCTCCTACCTGCATAATAAACATGTAAGTTTCAAGTGTTTAATTTGATATTCACATTAATTAACAATACAACATACATTATTTAAAAGACAGCAAATGCACGAAGAAAGGAGAGACACCATCTGGTAGCAGAGTTTTGTTGTTGTTGTTTTTGTTTTTAGGGTTTGTGGGGGGTTTTGGTTTTGTTAAAAAAAAAAAAAAGGTAAAATCATATTTTGAATGTGATGAAAAGCAAACATCCAGAAGCAAATGAATCGGAAATGAAAGGTGATGTTGAAATATCTAAGGCTGTAATGAGGCAAAAACAAGTCTTCGCTACCAGATGATATGGCATACAGAGCATTTACATACTCACATCTGAAATACTAGGCAACGTGTAATGAATTCTAGACACAGCATGCACACACAGCACAAGCACGACTAATCCTGCCTGCCATCTTAGGCTCGCAGAAGCAAGATACGTACTGCATGCAGCACACGAGCACTGGGGAAGGAGGAGGCAAGGGACAGCTCACCTTAAATGCAGTATCTGATTAATGTTGTAAGTGACATTGCATATCAGCCTCAGAGTCTTGGTTCAACTGGGTAGGAGGGAACAAAGAAAAATGTCATCAACTGGTGATGCAAGATGAGCCCAATCACTAAACACTGTTTAGCAAACTCCAAATTCTGCAACCAGACAGAAGGCATTTCATACACTTAAGCAGAGCTGCTCCACAATGAATGTGTCCTTCTGCTTCTGAGAATCAAACAATCCTTTTGCTAAGGAAGAAAATAAGCTGGAAAGAACACTCTCATATTCTCTTCTTGAAGAAAGCTTTCAATACAGTATGTATCTGGTCCGGGATGCATTTTATAGATTGTTAATTTTATAGAATTGCTAAGAAAAAACCAAAACTGTTAAGCTCTTGCAAAGTAAAGAATAATTTTGATAAAGGGTATAGCATTTCTAGATTATTTTTCAAAACCCTAAATGGTGCCGGCAGGCTTGTAGAAGAATGCATGATCAGCTGTCTGTATCCGTGCTATAACCTTTAACCACGAGCAGTGTAAATGTATCCTGCTAAATGGATCTGCAGTACAGAGCGGCAGATACCGCCTCAGAATTTTATTAAAATATGAATGGATTTTTTAAAACTTGGAAGCAGAATAAAATCAGAACAGAAAAATAAATTGATGCTGAATTCCTCTGGCTGTATAGCTGACCATCATGAACGATAAAAGCTATCCTTAGGATACTGACCTAAATAATACGAAGACTTAGAGCAGCATACTGTATGCGTTCAGAACATAGAAAATGCAAAATGATTTTTCTTCTCCCTCCCCCTCCAAAGGCTAAATTTTAAAGTAACAAGCCATTAATAGGAATACCAAAAGGCTATAGATAGTACATACTGTAAGAGAAGAAATCGTATTGTGCTGAGATGCAATGTTTCTTTGTTTTACTTTGAGGCTTATTTTAGCTACGCTTGCATGATGACATTGACATCAGGAGGTCAGTGCTGACACCGGGTTGATATCCGTTTTATGAGTGAAATGTTTTCTGAAAATTAAATCTCATCTACTCAAACACCAAATTTCATGTCATCTTCAATACCACCTCCCTACCCCCACTGCTCAAGATTGATGGGATCTAGTTTGGCGGTATGTAATAAATTGGAATCACCTTCTGCAGATACTCCACTACGTAATGGTGAGGAATTAATTTTTTAAATAAAAAACCTTCCAGAATTCTTATGCACCCCCTTTCATTCCTTCCTATCAACACACACACACACACACACACACACACACACACACACACACACTCGAAGCTCGAATTGCAATGAAATGTTTAACATGTGGAACAAAAACTGTTGAAAGAGCTGCTTATTCAGGATTTTAAAGAAATGCCTAATAAGCAAATACGGTTTTGCTACAAAACCAGTGTCACCAGGTCCCCAAAGAGGAAAACAACATAGCTTGCTAGCAAAATTTCCTCCAGATCCTGCCGGCAGGTAAAAAAACAAGAAAGCATTTTATTTGCCATGCTGTATAAAACAAGAAGTCTTTTATTTTTAAGGAAATAGAACAGATTCTTTTCCACTCTATTTCTTTAGCTACAAAGAGACCATACCCACCCCCACCCTTAGATCCTGGACATAAGCCAACATTTTTATAAAATGCTGAGACTGATTTTGAATATATAATATTTATAGTTTTCTTCTTCTTATCTCTCCAAAAGTCTTTAATTGCCTATTGCATCACTGAATATGCTGTTGTTAATTTTAACATGTGCAAAAATGAGTTGATATTTTCTGGGGTTGCTAGTTTTCCAGCACCTCAATCTTCTGTAAGGACTGGCTGAAAATAATCAGGTTAGCAACACATTGAAGTTCCCCAGAATTTTTTTAAAAGAGAAAATATGTTCAAACACCTCAGCTGAGGTACTAGGTTTCACAACTGGATCTTTTGTTTCTAGCTCTCATTCTATCTCCTGCCCCAGAGCATAAGTGATTTTTAGCTTAGTGGGTGGAATGTACCCTGCCTTCCTATATCCTATACACTTTAAAGTCTCTGAGTTGAGTTCTCCAGATGGTCGGTCATACCTGAACCATAGCGAGAGTCCTCTTCTCTTTGGAGTACATCTCTCTCTCACAACTACTCCAGAAATAAATGTGGCTCTAACGAAAACAGTAGCTCCTGCTCTCATACCAATAGTGGAACCATCTTCCCCACCCCCACATCACTGCTCTATGAGCTCTGGTTAGCATTGACAGCGTCAGAAAATTAGAATGGAGTGTCCTTAGGCCAATTCCTCCTTTACCATGGGGGTCGAGAATTAGAGAGATGATCACGGTGAGTTATAAGGCACCAATTCAATATACGGTCATCTATGAAGCAGAGTCCTTAGAGTGGGGTGGGAGGAGGTTGACGCAAACACCTAGGCATTGAATGCTCTTCATGTCTGTTGAGATATTCCCCATTAATGACGTTTGAAAGCTAGATATTCATTTAAAAATACTCGCAAATTATTATCATGTAGGCTAAATATACACGTTATGGAATCAACTCTGACCACATAGAACTAAGTCGTCTGCCTCCTCTGTCGGGAATAATAAATGACAGTGACAACGACAGTAATCCATATTAGGCTCCCAGGAGATGAGTAAATAGTATCCTATTCCCTTTACAGGGAAAGGTGGTGAATGTGGTCAGGTCCCCTACTGGTACTTGTAAGCCAGATGCCAGGGCAGTTTCCAAACCCCCTATGGAGTTCTCTGTCCACCCTCAGCCTAAAAGCCACGTATTGGTTTATTTTGTGATGTTCCAAGACACTCAATCAGTACATGTGGTACGTTTACCAGACCTGCTCGGGTTAAACAAATATGAACTATAGTTGAAAATATTCAAAGCAATGAGCTTGTTTGGGCAGACATTATCAACTAGTAAATCCTGTTTTATACTTTCAGAAAACCACGATCATGCCTGAATTACTTAAGCTTTGTCATGATTACTAGTGGCAAGGGTATGCATTCACTTATGATTTTAAAAAATTGCGTGCTTCTCATCAGCCTCCTCGGGGCATGTGCACAAACATTAATTTAAAAGGCAAATCCCTTTTCCACAGTGAACATTTTAGCCTGTTTCTGCCACTTTGACGAGTCAAACACGAGGAACCCGAAATAATCTGGCAGGCACAGGCTGGAGAAGGACAGAGCTAGAAGTGAAGGGTGAGCCTTTCACTTTGATTAACGTGCTTACTTGCTCGCGGTCTCATTGTTCCGCAGGCTGAGCTAATTTTCTTTGCAGTCCTGTGGGTTAAAGTTAAATTGCATGGCTAATGCAATGTACATAATTCAAGTATGAACAAAGCTTGACTCTCTATGTTTTAAAAAAAACATAAAGTCAGGGCACTGAGTCCCAGAGGAATACTTGGTTTATAAACATTTGGATCAGTTTGCATGTTCCTTTATGCTGTTCACCACATTAAACATTACAGCTGGGTTCTTTTTACACCTAATAGAGATAGTCAACATTTGTGGGTACATTGTTGTCAGGTTAGGCTATTCTAATTGAAATAAAAAAAAAAAGTGTTTACCAATTACACTTTTGCTTAAATTCTTAGTATTTAAAAAGTTTAAGTTTTTTAATGAGGTTGGTTATTAAATCTGTCTATAGTGTATTTAGTCCTGGAAACAACATGGTGACTTAATTTACCAATGACCAAAAATGCCTTTGGATTTTTGAGAAAGTTCAATGCTACTTTGAATATCTACATCTTGCCTAGAGAGCTGGGCAGGAACTTCTGCCTTCCGCATTGATCAGAGCTAAAATGTCTATACTAGCTACCCTTATGGAGAACCTACTACATACTCAGTATTTTAGCTACATGTCCAATGTTTATTTCATTCTAACCCAATAATTCTGCAAGCTGAGTATCATCAATTTTAGGTGAGGAACTAATAGAGATTACACACAGTAAATAGCAGACTTAGGGTTCAAACCTAAGTTTGATTGATTGCAAAGTCTATGTCTTTCCACCAATCCTAAGAGGATAAAACTTCCTCCTACGTCCACACTCCATCCCTGATGTCAGTAATCTTCTTATTGTGCAGACACCTGGTAGAGGACCCTATCTCCCTGGAGCCCGGGCTACCTCTGTTTATATGAATCAGCCTCTACCCTCCAGGCCCTAGGAATTGTGGGAACCTAGGATGCCACCAGCTGGAGACAGGCTGGGCCCAGCAGGTGGAAAAGACACAATGAAAGAGAAGGAATCAGCTGGACCGTGTTGGAAAGTTAAATGTACAAAGCAGAGTAAATATTTTAGTGGGAGATTTGCCATAATTCAAAAAATATTTTATGAGGTAAAATAAATGAAAATAAATGACATAAATATATTTCAGATGGAATGTTTATTTTTAATAAATACATTTTCAAATGGAAATGTATTTATTAAAAACCTAGTGGAGTCTAGTTTTTTCCCTCCCACAGGTGACCAAATAGGCTGAGAGAGATCCAGTGATTTGCCCAAGATCACACACTTCATGAGTTTATTATTAATGCAGCCTTTCACTATATTAAAAATTATAGCTAGTTTCCTTTTACACCCAACGTATTCAGCATTTGTGAATAAATTTTTTATCAGGTTGTTAGACTGTTCTGCTCTAAATGATCAGTTAAAGAAAAATCAATGTAACAATCAGACTAGCCTGTTCTCTTTTGTTTGTTTGGTTTTGGGTTTTCTTGAGAGAGAGTCTTGCTATGTTGCCCAGGTGGGACTTGAACTCTCAGTCGATTCTCCTGCCTCAGCCTCCTGAGTAGCTAGGATTATAGGCTCATAACACTGTGTCCAGCTGAAACTAACCTACTTTCAACTCACAAATAGTATTTTTCTCCTGAACAGATAACCTAAGTAGCTATTACGATTTTTTTCCAACATATTTTTAAACGGACTTTTAAAAAGCCTAATTTTGAAGAGATTTTCCTCAACCAAACTTACTGTTTTATTTTATCATTAAAATGATTTAAACACTAAAACCATTTGAATGACCCTGTTTGTTAACATCTGTTCATTTTGCCTCTGTCTCAGGTCCCTTCCAGTTCTGAAAGTTTGTGATTCTAAAAAAATCAAGCCCAGCTTGTTTTCTAGGTCAAGTAGGCCAAGAGCTGGACTCCAACTCTCCTGCCTTCTGGTGTACGTGGCCAGCTAACTATCCTGTTTCATTTGCAGTAATTGTATATGCCAACAAGATGGCTCTCAAAGGGGGCTCTCTAATCCACCAGTTCCACCCCACCTGGGAATAGGAGAGGAAGACTATCTTGCTCAATGCTCATAGGCAGTAGAATGAAGGGTTGGGTGAATGACATGCTTGAGGATTCTGAACTCCAGGAAACATTCTCCAGTTCTTAGACAAGAGTGTCCTCACGTCCATCCATTAGCATCTGCATAGGATGTGAGAAAGGAGTTCACACCTGTTGGCAAGGATTGAGCAGCAAACCTTGTGGACCAAACTGGGGTTACCCTTCAGGAAAGAGCTGGAAGGAAAAGGGAACTGTAAACCATGTGTTTTTTAATACAGGAAAAGTGGCAAATGACATAGGCTGTAAGGCAGACTGTGGTGGACAACATCTCAACTCATCCTAACCCAACTCAAATCCTCCTGTGGGAGCATCCTCAACAGGTGTCACCACCATTATGGAAATCACTACCTCAGCTTTAGCAACAGAATAGTTGCTGCTTTCATTTCTCAGTGCATTTGAAACATGGCATGAATAGCGACCTTGAGTGCCCATTCCTACTACCCAATCACATGTTCATTTTCTGCCATGACTGCTTGTCACGCACCAGATGGAAAGCAAGTGAAACAACAGGGCCTTCTAGATTCTGAATTGGTAAAACACATTCAGCAAGGAAGTAGAGTTTCATATTTTCGGAGAGACTGGCAACTAGGCTGAAAAGGGAAGGTGGGGACACAAATGAAGGTAAAAAAGTAAGAATTCTTACAGAGCCATAAAAATCCACCTCATGTGAGAGCATAATTTTCTCTTTGTATCTTTCTTCACACCCTGGACAACAAATATTTCAAAACTTAAACCTGGGAATAAATTTACTTGCTTGCTCTTCTCTCAGATAAATGACGTTGCAGCTCAGAAAGGGCCACAACAATGCACCTCTTCTCAGTCAGAGCAGCTTAACAAGCCTCAGTGAGTCTTCAACTCCTTTCAACTAAAGAGAAAAGCACAATACATTTTGGTTGTATTGAATTATCTACCTAGGCCCACGTCTCTGGCTTGCTTCCTGCAAGATCTTTGTATCTTCCAGGGCACTAGAGCATTTCCTAACACAATGGAGAGGCTCACTGAGGATGTTGTGGACTCACCAACACCAAACTCCGGAGTCCTTTCTCTACCACTACAGTGGGATCCTCAGCTTTGTATCATGAAGCCACTTCCTAAAGTTCAAGTACTTGCTTCAGGAGTTAAGGAATGGGCTTGGGGGCTGAAAATCTTTCAAGTACTTAATCACTTGTTTACCAAGGGCAGCCACAAGTTGTCTGGCAAGCAGACCACAGTGCTTTGTGTAAACCTGTCTCTCCTAGAACAGGGAAAGAGGAGACAGGAATAAGAGTGGCCTGATAACACTGCCACAGCCTCCAAAGAATACCTCAACATTTTCTCAGGCCCTCAGTGGCACAGCATGTTTCACAGAATTAAAGGACAATGAAGACTCTTTAGAAAATTTCTTTAAGGGAGAAGAAAATTAGGTTCAAAGAGAGTGTCATATTTATATAGAGGCCTCAGCAATGAGCATAGAAGCCATATTCCTTAATTTCTAGCATTCTGCTCTTTGTAATTCAACACACTGGCTCAATTAAAAAAAATTCTAAGCTGTCAGATACTTAAAAATAGTTATAGGTTAATTGAATTAATGACTAGATGACAGAATGGAGGGTTTATGACATGTTTTCCAATTCCTCTCAGATGAAAATATCATACTACATTCGTTCAACTAAAAACAAAATTCAACTAAATATAATTTTAAGCAAAATAGTCAATGTTGGCCAAAATATCACCTGGAACTTCTCAAGTTCACTTAAGACTTGTCAGAGAACCAGACTTGATTGCTATATTAAGTCAACTGACTAAGTTTAGCCTGCTGAAGTAGCCTTTATCCTCTTTGGTTTGCAAAGAAAAATCTCATGATTTAGCATGAACGGCTAAAAATAAGCTGCAGGTTTCATTTTCCGTTGTTCAGTACGGTTTTGAAACTAAAAGGTGCAAAACTACGAGATTCACCAACGACTATGGAAAGTCAACGATTAAAATTGTCACTTTTCTAGCATACGATCTTGGTTGCCAACTCAGCCAGGCCCGAGAAATGCGCACCGCTGTTCCTCTCATCACGGTCTCTTGAGATGAGTCCCTCTAATAACTAAGGCACAGTTGGAAGCTGGGGGCTGAGGCCAGTCCTGGGGTAGCAGTGGCTTGTGAGTGTATTGTCACATCCGGACAGGATGCCGCATAGACTTCAACCCATATGCTCAGCCTCCATCTTAGGTGATGCTGGGGACTCCTCTGCAGAACCTGGGAGTAAATACAGCTCGAGTTTCATTAAGATAGGACTCCGAAGGTGGTGAGTGCAGCGAGTCCCTCTTGACCTAAATGCCCATGGCCTTGTGCAATTCCATACTGCCAACCCAGGCAGCTCACAATAAATTTAGTTTCAAAACTGTCTTTCCAGGGCCAAGTCTGGCAAAAAGGTGTTTGACAGAGACATAAATGCTTCAAAGAGAAGGCAGCCATCTCACTCTGTAGCATTCAGCTGTGGCACAAGGCCTGGAGACAGCAATGCTGTTAAAAGAAAGCCCTCGGCTGAATGAGATTGAAAGGGGGCAAAGAAGGGTTAATCTCCTTCCATTAAAGGAGGGCCCATTTAGTGAAGGTGAAGAGTATAATCTGTATGAAGAGCAGAGCAAAGAGCCATTCCAGAAAAGAAATTACAGCACAGGGGCGAGAAGGATGATTTGTCCTCGATTTTCACCGTGAGACCATTTCTTAGATCTGAATCTACCTAGCTTTGAAGTTATGGTCTCAGGGAGGGGCAAATGGGGCACATTCACATTCAGTGCTGGCATATTTGAGCTTTGATTCCATCTGAAATGGGCTATCGGTCTCTGAGAAGCAGAGGGTGTGGCCAAAGCCAGCAGGACATCGTAGACTTCAAACCACAGGTCAGAAGGCGGCAAAATAAACAGCAGGAGTTGCTCATAAAGGAGAAGCCAGGGGATAAATCTCCCTCCTCAGGGTGGGAAAACCCCGTTTTAAACATAGTTTTAAAAACTTTTTAAAAGTTTTAACACCTTTTTTTGTGAAATAGCATAAGATGTACAACAAGTTATACAGTGTCTACTTTCTCCACCTTCCCCCAGTGATGTCTTACATAGCTGTAGTACTTGGTCTAAACCAAGAAACAGACTCTGGTATAGTTCAAATAAACACAGATACAGTTTTATATGATTTTTGCCAGTTTTTACATGCACTCTGTGAGTGTGTGTACCTGTATGTCTACAGTCCTATGCAACGCATCACACGTGCAGGCTGGAGTAATGACCATCACCATCAGAATAGAGAATAGTCACCACCACAGTTCCCTGTGCTCCTGCTCTAATAATCACACCCATCCTCTAACCTAACTCCTGACAATCACTGATCTGTTCTCTATCACTGTGGTTTTTTTTTGTTTGTTCGTTTTTTGTTTTGGCTTTTTTTGCTTGTTGAGACAGGTCTTGCTCTGTCACCCAGGTTGGGGTGCAATGGCACCATCATGGCTCACTGCAGCCTCAAACTCCTGTACTCAAGCAATCCTCCCATCTTAGCCTCTCAAGTAGCTGAGACCACAGGTGCACACCACCATATCCAGCTAGTTTTTTAAATTTTTGCAGAGATGGGGTCTCCCTGTGTTGCCCTGGCTGCTCTCAAACTCCTGGGCACTCCTGCCTCGGCCTCCCAAAGTGCTGGGATTATAAGCATAAGCCACCGTGCCTGGCCAATCACTATAATTTTGTTAGTCCAAGAATGTTCTCTAAATGGAATCATGTAGCATATAACTCTTTGAGATTGGCTTTCAGCATAATGCCCTTGTAATCCATTTGAATTGTATGTAAAGAGCACGTGCATGTTTATTGCTGACTAGTATTTCAAGGTGTGGATGTACCAGCGTGTTACCCACTAACTTGCTGAAAAACATCTGGCTATTTTCCAGTTTTTAGGTATTACAAATAAAGCTGCTATAAATGTTCATGTAAAGTTAATTGTGTGACCATAAGTTTTCATTTCTCTTGTGTAAATACCCATGAGTAGGATTGCTGGATCATGTGGTAAGTGTATGTTTAACTTTTATAAGAAACTGCCAAACTGTTTCCTAGAGTGGCTGTACCATTTTACATTCCTACAGGCAATGTAGGAGAGATCCAGTGTCCCCACGTTTGCCAGCATTTGGTAACCTCAGTAGTTTTTATTTTAGCCATCTACTAGATGTGTAGGGGCTCCTTTTGATGGGCCACAGTCAAGAAGGCAGTTAAACTCTGTGGCCTTCCAAGCTTAGCTGGGGTGACCTCAACAATGAGATGTCTCTCATTGCTCCAGTTTTCCTGGTAGCTGTCTACACAGCAGTTTGGGCTGTCTGGCACTTACATGATGGAAAATGGGGTGGTCTCTCTGGATGAGGGGGTGAGTCTTCGGGTTTGCCCAGTTGCTCTTGACTGCAGTGGTGGGACATTACTATCTGGGGATGCTGAGACTCTTTGAGGCAGTGCCTCTTGGACCAGCAGGAAGACTTGATACCAGTGGCACATGCTCCGATGGGGTGGGGCAGGTGAAATGACAGCTGTGGGGCAGGAACAGAGTTTGCCTGGGCCAGGGTCTTCCTGTAGCTTTGGACAGAGGCTGTGTGAATACTTTTAATTTCTCAGGTTAGATCGTTATTAGCATAGTGTGAGAGGAAGCGGGACATGGAATCAATGTAGAGAGGCAAGGGTGGGACCACCAGTGGCACTTGTCAAATCTTGGGACCCACTGAACAATCTGTGCCCTTGAACTTTGTACTCTGTGACCACCCAAGACTCTCCAGCAGCATGTGGACACGTTGTCTGGATGCCATGGAA
This sequence comes from Piliocolobus tephrosceles, assembly GCF_002776525.5. Classification (NCBI taxonomy): domain Eukaryota; kingdom Metazoa; phylum Chordata; class Mammalia; order Primates; family Cercopithecidae; genus Piliocolobus; species Piliocolobus tephrosceles. The sequence goes on along the minus strand of NC_045435.1, from coordinate 163,770,067 downwards.
CTCCTATTTTTGTCTCCTGTGGGTGAGATTTGGAAGCACTGCTGTCACCATCACATGGGCTTTCCTGGCCCAGGGGTCCAGGTCTCATGAGCAATTAGAATGTCATCTGAGTATCAGAAGGTGCCTCATTCAAGAAAGTTGTGCGGGACAAGGTGATGGGTCTTATATAGGACAAACATTATAGTGAGGACTTGAACTGGCCCAGCCATTCTTGGAAAGTCACCCTCCATCTGATTCAAGGTACCTCTGTTTCAAGGGAGGTTGTAGACTTTGCCAGAACTCTTACTCATCATGACCCTGGAGCCATGAGTTTGGACCAGGAGGCCAAGGATCAGGAGAGTAGCAAACCTGAACAGGGACACCCTTGAGATAATGGAGACGTATATGGGGCAGTGAAGCTTGGGGATCATCCTCAAAATTCCCTGGTGGCTAAGCGCTGGGAGGGTCCTGTAGAGGAGCTCCTGTGGGTTCTGGCTCTTGTGTGTCACCAGGTGCCTTTGCAGGGGATCGACACAGACGTAGGCATGGAGGAACCTAAAGTTGATTTCTAGAACCTGAACATGAACCGGGGATGGTAGGGAGCTGAGCAGTCTGTCCAGGCAGAACTTGAAAGTCAAGTGATGCCATGGTGGGCTCTGGAAGTTGAGGTGGTGGAATGAGAGGAAGCCGAGCAGATACTGTCAGGTGATCAGTGGGTGCGGGTTGATGGGTTTCAGCAGGGTTATGCAGTCAGGATGAATAGTCAGACTTCCTCTTAGAAGGTGGTGAGAGTTTAAAGAAATTGGTTTTTTGTTCATTATGGTCTCTGCTATAATTGTTTTTTGCATTGTTTCCTAATTTCCATTTTCAAGTTCCTCCTGCTCCGGCCTGCCTCCTCTCAGGCTGTGCTTCTACTCACCTGCTGTCAGAAGGCAGCCCAGCACACATCACCTTTCAGATTTAAAAAGGCAGGCACAGCTTGGGGCAGATACTGTGAGGTCACACAGTGGGACTCCATCCTTGAGGCTAATTCCTCTGCAGCTCCCCTCTAGCTCTTGCTTGTCTTCCTTTCAATTCATCCCTGCCTTGACCTCAAATTTGCCCACACATTTTAGTCTGGCACTTGCCCTGACCCTGCTCCGCTGTCTTGGTTTCTGACCCCAGACCCCACCTCCTACTCTGCTTTTGTGGCACTGATCACATGGATGCTGCCTGCCTGGCTGCCCTCTGTTCTCCTGGGTCCAGCTTCTTCAGTGCTACCACCTCAGGGATCAGGGCACACCATGGTCTGGCCCCACTAGGTGACCAAGATGGGCACTTGGGTCCCTTGCTAGGTCTAGGCAGCCCAAGAGTGTCTTGAAGTATAGGCATGCCTATCTGAGGGCAGGTAAAAGCTCCTTGGCTGAGGCAGGAGGTTGCCTCAGGAGTCAATCTTCTCACTGGTGCCTTTTGTCTCTTACCCAAAGGTTGGGTGACTCTGGGCCCTTTGTCTAGTTCAATCTTTGCCACTAAATCTCTGAGTGGCCACCAAGAAGTAAATGAACCATTATGGGACTCAGTGATTTCATGTGTACAATACGGTTTCTTGATTCCCTAGCTAATAAACTTTTTACTACATCATATCACAGTTAAAGGAAACTCAAAATCAGAAGCCAAAAAAAGGCTTTAAGTTAAATTCTGGTATAGATATACTAGCTTAGAGTTTCCTAATTTTTTTTGTCTAATAAATGTTTGCCAACTGAATATTTGTTGAACTGAATGCAGCATGTCAATAGTTCTCAGGCATTAATGCAGAAGAATTGGGAGGGCAGATTAAAATGCATATCCCCAGGCTCCTCCTCAGAGCTTCCAATACCACTGGGGCCTAGCAGCGTGCATTTTAATATGAGAAATGAAAAAATACCAAGGTTTTGAAATAGACACTGCTACCTTTCTAGAGGCCAATTCATCAATATGCATTAGAAACTTTAAAAATAGTAGAATACTAAAGTCTATCAAAATGCCCAACAACAAAATATTGATACATTAAAATGTATCAGTGCAATGGAAACACAGCCATTAAAAATCATGTTTTCAAAGACCATTTAGTGATTTGGTAAAATGTTTACAACATAATGTCAAATGGGGGCAAAACACCACATAAAATACTATCTCAACAATTTTTAACATTTTGATGTATTTTTTCCGATTTTTTCTTGTATATATTCTTCTCTCCTTTTAAAAAGGAGAGAATGGGGTGGGGTTGGGGTAAGGGGTTATACTAATGCTCTTTTGGACAAAGATGAGGGCTCTACTCTCTCCACTCTGGCTTGAGAGGCACTACCCAAGGTCAATGCCTCCGTGGAGTAATTTCCAAGCCTCCTTGTCCCAATGCACTAAGAGCCCCATAGAATGCCAGGAATCATCTTCTTTTGGCAGAGAGATGACTCATCCATCTTTCCTCAAAGGTTTCAGTGAATCCCAGGTTAAATGTCCCTGTGAATAAGATCAGAAGCCTCTCAGTGGGGATGACCTAGAATCAAATATGCTTTGGCTAGTTAGAAGTTGTACTAAGGCTCCCAGGTGAAAGTCAATTTAGAAAGACAAAAAAATATTTAAAATAACAAAAATAACAATATCAAAAGTCAAAGCACCAATACTGACCATAATTATGATGATTATTTTTTTATCAACACCTTTTTTTTTTTTTTTGCTCTGTTGCCTAGGCTGGAGTACAGTGGCCCAATCTTGGCTCACCGCAACCTCCGCCTCCTGGGTTCAAGCAATTTTCATACTTCAGTCTCCCAAGAAGCTGGGATTACAGGCATGTGCTACCAAGCCTGGCTAATTTTTGTATTTTTAGTAGAGACAGGGCTTTGCGATACTGGCTGGGCTGGTCTTGAACTCCTGGCCTCAAGCAATCTGCCCACCTCGGCCTCCCAAAGTGCTGGGATGACAGGCGTGAGCCACCGCGCCTGGCCTTTATCAACACTTTACCTTGATGTGCACTTTTCTAAGCTGCCCATATCATTTTGCATGTATCACCTACTTATTCTGACAGAGTCTCAGCATTACATTTTCTAACGATACTATTTTGGAGGTAGGAGGGAGCTTGAAAGTTCTGATGAAAACCAGAAACTTCTTGACTTAAAAACAAAACCCTGAAGTGTGGTATTTTCCAACTTGGTTCTTGACAAGAAATTAGGGGATTTCAGTGTGAGAAATTATAAAGCCCTATTACTATGAATTCTTAGTTTTGGTGAATATGATGTGGTATTTCTGCCAGACTCTCTAAGGAGAGTGACAGAACATCATGATGCTGACCCATGGGGAGAAAGGAGCTTGCACATCTGTGCTATGACAATTCTAAAACCTCAGGGATTAAAATACCCAACTAGTGTAAGAGCTGCCTGTGTGAGACTATGTGCTCAGTCCACATCTGCTCATCATGGCTCAACAAGGCCAGGCTCAGATCTTTAGATGACTTAAGCTCTGAAAAGTCTACAGTGCCTCAAATTTGAATTATTACTCCTATGTGAAATTAAAATAGAAAAAAATAACAAAATGCAAAATTAAGGTTAAGAAAGCTCAACAAAGTCTAACTTTTCCCAGACTGTCTACTTTGATGCTTTTTTTGAAATGTCAAATATCAAAATATTTACAAAATGTGTGTTTGTACACAATCCTGCTTTGCTGGTGTTGTCTGTGAGGTCACTCAGCATCCAGTGGTCACAGGGATCTATGGCTTTCTTTCAAACACCAAGTGTTGAACAGAAGTGAAATTCTGGTACCTGATGTGGTGGTCTCATGCCCCTTCCTGTAGTAATATGCAGCTAGAAATTAGAAATCAGGAGGCTGGCCCCCTCCCCCAACCCTAACACCATTCATACGTCAACTCCTGCATACTTAGTGCTTTGAGGAGTCATAACAGATGGCAGTTGAAATTAGCAAGCTGTGATTAGCCATTCTCCCACATGAATGGACCCTGACGTTGACTGAGACCTTTGGCTCTGCCCTTCTTGAAAGACTCTGTTAGGCTAGGACTTCCAGCAACACATCATCCCCATTTGGCTCCAGCTTTTGAAATCTGGCACATATTCTTAACTTACTCCTTCAACTGCGCCCTTCTAGCCGGCACTGTATTCCTCATTCACCTGGTCTTTTTTTTCTGAGATGGAGTTTCTCTCATGCTGCCCAGGCTGGAGTGCAATGGTGAGATCTTAGCTCACTGCAACTTCTGCCTCCTGGGTTCAGGCAATTCTCCTGCCTCAGCTTCCCAAGTAGCTGGGATTACAGGCGTGTGCCACAATGCCTGGCTAATTTTGTATTTTTTTTTTTTTTTTTTTTTTTTAGTAGAGATGGGGTTTCACCGTGTTGGTCAGGCTGGTCTCAAAGTCCTGACCTCAAGTGATCCACTTGCCTACGCCTCCAAAAATGCTGGGATTATAGGCGCGAGCCACCGCACCCAGCCCAACCTGGTCTTATCATTAGCTTACACCACTAGCCCAGCCAGCAACCCTATCAATAGATACTTTCAGTTCCTAACAACTTGGAAAGACAGAATTTCAGAAGCTGAAGTATTTTTGCAGCAACTCATCTTGTTATTCTATTCCACTCCTCCTCAGCTCCATCCTGATGTGAGGGGACTGGGCAGAGGCTTGGCAGCCATAACAGGAGAGTAGGCCAGGCATCAGCCTGAGAAGCTGTGGCAAATTGGCCAGTAACAGGCACCCCCACACAATAGACAATACATGCTCTTCAGGGTGTGGATGTAGGTGCCAGATAGGTCAAGTCCAGGGGCAAAAGTCAATCAGAAACCAGAATGTTTAGTCAGATATTGACAAAACTAGAGAACTAGGTACCAGGCACCTCAGACTTGAGTTCATTTTTATCTCACACCTTTAAGTTTGGGGCATCACAAGGCACCCATCATATGGTTTCTATTTACCAATGAGGGGAATACTTCACCAACATCAACAATGGTTAGAAGGTTACATAAAATGTTAAACTTATTAAAAGTTCTCCAAATAGAGCTTACAATTTTACCACTTGTTATTTCAGTAAATGTTTTGAAACTTTTCCTGAAAATGAAAAGCTAGACATATATATCACATCCTTTGGGGCAGCATTAATAGCTCCAGCCTGAGACTTTTTAGTCTACTTTTAAATGTTTCTCGGCTGGGCCCGGTGGCTCACACCTGTTATCCTAGCACTTTGGGAGGCCAAGGTGGGTGGATTGCTTGAGCCCAGGAGTTCAAGACCAGCCTGGGCAACATGGTGAAACCTTGTTTCTACAAAAAATACAAAAATTAGTCAGGCATGGTGATGCATTCCTGTAGTCTCAGCTACTTGGGAGGATCGCTTGAACCTGAGAAGTTGAGGCTGCAGTGAGCCATGATCGTGCCACTGCACTCTAGCCTGGGTGACAGAGTGAAACCCTGTCTCAAAGAAAAAAAAAAGTTTCTTGGCTGGGCGCGGTGGCTCATGTCTGTAATCTCGGCACTTTGGGAGGCCAAGGCCGGCAGATCATGAGGTCAAGAGATCAAGACCACCCTGGCCAACATGGTGAAACCCCAACTCTACTAAAAATACAAAAATTAGCTGGGTGTGTGGTGCATGCCTGTAGTCCCAGCTACTTGGGAAGCTGAGGCAGTAAAATCACTTGAACCTGGGAGGCAGAGGTTGCAGTGAACTGAGATCATGCTGATGTACTCCAGCCTGGCAATAAAGTGAGACTCTGTCTAAAAAAAAAAAAAAAGAAAAGAAAAGAAAAGAAAAAAACAGTTTCTCTAATAATTTGGTTTAAAGGTCTCACCTTAGGGAATTTTTCCCCGATCGAGTGTCCCAAGACCTGGAGCAGATTAGGTAGGATACATTTCCAAAGCCTCCAGAAGCAGAGAAAACTACAAGCTAAGGAAGTCAAGAGCTTTCCTACAGAATACTGGGGATCCTATTTGGGGGAGCAGAATTCTGTCACAATTCCAACTAATATGACTAGATCTAGGAAGGAGACAAAGCCGGTATAGTCCTAGACCAAGAGGATACTGAGGGGAAAAATAAGGAGAAGGAAATAAGGAAAATGTCCTTCGTGGTTCACTGACCACGGGCAACATGATGGTGCTCACTCAGGGTCATAATGGACAGAGGTGTTGAGAAATCTCATCCACTGCCATCTTGCCCTCATGGCCAGATGTTACCTAAGAGTGTCAGTCAGGAAAATCTAAATGTGGATAATTTTTTACTTATCCCACTGTTTCTATGTAACTTTATCCTCGAGAGTCTCCAAGTTTCTTTTATGTGCTGTGCCAGAGAGAACTACTTCTTCAGAAACCCTCCAGAGCTGTCACTGCTAAGTGGCTGCTCCATCAGGGACTACATTTCCCAGACTCCTCTGTGGTTAGCTGTGGTCATGTGATGGAGTTTTAGCCAATGGAATGTGAGTAGAAGTAATACGCACCACTTCTAGGCAGGGCCCATAAAAAACTCCCATGTGCACCTTTTCACGCTCTTTTCTTACTTCACTGAGGAGTGGAGACACCCCCAGGCGACCTTGAAAACCACATGCTGCAGAAGGCAAAGCCCCTTTCTACCTGTGTTTCTGAATGAATGCATGAAAAACACTTGCCCCACTGACCTGTACTGTTACATAAGCAAGAAATAAACTATTGTGTTTGAGCCACTATAGATTTGGGGTTCTATTATAACAATTAGCCTATCCTAATATTGTTTTTGATATAGCTGTTATCATTGTGTACAGAAATCTGTGCCCTTTACCCCTTTCTTTAAATCTTACCGTGAACTGAAAAAGGAGAATTGGGAGACTTAAATTTAAGTAGCTGTTGGGGACAAATGACACTTACCAAATTAGTGGTCACAACATTCAGATCTCAGAGCCACAAGAACAGGAGTACAGCAGAGCCTCACTTCAAGACCACCTAGTATATTAAAGTAAAACAAAAAGTAAAACATAAGGCCTATAAAACAGACATTTTAGTGTGTGATAGTTAATTCCAAATTTCCAGTTGTCCGTTTACAAAGGAATATGCCACTGTTTTCCAGTACATGACAAGCTTCCTTACTGCCTTTAAAATGAGACTTACGCCTCCCCGCTCCCAATAATTTTAACATAGAATTTCTGAAGAACAGATCTCCTCTGATACGTCAGCTGTACGAAGACTAGATGCTGACTCAGGGAATGACTTTAGAAGCCAGGAAAATCAGGGTATGATTTCTATGCCTGTGTGCTGTTCTCATGTACATATCAAAACTTTTCTCTTGGGAACTTAACTTTCTTGGGTAGGAACTTCCAGAGGCTGTGAAATTACAGGCTTTGTAAAGAACTATGAGTTTGTAGTCAAAGTTAAAACAGACACATTGTGTCTTTGTGTTTAATGTCATCTGAGATACGATGGCACAAGTCGGAATGAAAATAAGTCCTCTGTAAACAGGGCAATAAGATAATGTAGGTTCACACACAGAACAATCAGAAAAGTGCGCAGTAAAGGCAGCACAGTTGTGTACATCTTTTTACCAGGGCTGTCATATTTTACCAGGTTAAGTGTGAAAATACCGTTTGATGGCACAGGACACATATTTGCCTAGAACAGGGTTTATTTTTATGTCTGATCGCTCAGTATAAGATCTAGGAAGCAAACAATCCAGAACTCTGAACAAACATTCTGACTGTCTGAAACAGAGTACTCAGGTGAGGGGAGGAAGAGGAGGCAAAACAAGAGGGTTGACAGGCAAAGGCATCAGTTGGGCCATTCTCCCCTGGGTTTCCGTCTTAGTATTGTTCTTTTTTCTTTTTTTTTTTTTTTTTGCATTCTTTTCTGATCCTGTGGAGAAGAGAGATATCAGATCCCTTTGGGGCTGTATTTAGAGGGTCTCCCAAACGCAGTCCCTACTCCCAACTCTGGGTTGGGGCTTGGCAAGCTGTAGGCGTCAGGGAACAAGATGGCGCCCTACGGTGAAGGGCGCTGAGTGAGGGGGTGCCAAAAGTGGGCCTTCACTTACTCGGAGTCGCTGGCTCCTCTGAAGCCCAGACGCTGCCAGCTCCCTGGGCCCAGGAGTCACAACCGCTTTCGTGCCCTGGGTTCTTCACTTCTTGTGGTGATCAGCTCCACATATTTTTCTGATGATGTCACCCATTCTGACTTCCTACATTTTGAAAGTTGATCTACAAGTAAAATCTTTCGTGAGGCTTAAAAAAAAGAAGAAAAGAAATAAAAGGTGTGCTGTAGGGAGATGGAGAGGAGGAGAAAGGCCGTTGCCTCTTTATTTTGAGATTTGCTGCAGCTGCGAGTGCCACTCCCCAGCCAGTTTCCTGGCTTCAGAGGGAGGCCAGTGGCCGGGCGTGGGTGACGTCAGGGCCAGGCCTGAGTCATCGCCAGCAGCCCGGCCGGGCTGCCCTGCCACTCGCAAGGGGACAAAAGGAACCTTTGATGTCCAGAGGCCCTCCTCTCAGCACACTCGCCGGCACAGACCAGCAGGCCAGGAGAACATTCCTGCCGTCTCCCCACCCCCAGCCGCCCTTCCTACTTCCGGAACAGCCCCAGACAGATTCAACAAGGCCTCCCCAAAGGCCATCACCCTCCTGCATGGCAGAGGCATGGCCGTGCTCTGTCAGAGAAGCAGGGAAGAAGAAGAGGCTGTTTCCCTGGGGACCTCTCACTGCCCCCTGCCATCCCCCTTCTTCTGTGTGGTGCCCACCTTACTCAAGGAGTTGCAGTGGTATTGAAAGAGATGCGGAAACGTGGAAGGCATTTTTGTCACCATCCCCGGGCAGCTCCTGGTGGTCAGTGTCTATTCTCCTCTGCCTCTGTGCTGTGGCCCTGGGCTTAGCTCCCTGCCCTAGGTGCCAACATGAACTAGCTCTTCCTGGATTTAAGACATGACTGCTCTTTAAAGGGGATATTTGTATCTCAGTGCCTGGCATGAGGCTTGGTAAATATATGATGAATTAAGGAATGATAATTGTAAAATAAAATAGTAGAGGACACATATTAAATACTTAGAGTGAATATTCAAGCCTCTGTGCTTTATGAAGATTATTTCATTTATTGGTATTATCACAACAAAAAAGCTGTGAGGTAGGTACTATTAATATTCTTAATGCTATAGAGGAGGAAATGGATGCTCAGAGAGGTTAAGACACTTTTCTGAAGCCTCACAGCTAGTTAGTTCGTGGCAGAGTCTGGATCATCTAATCTCACATCCTGTTTTCTTAATCACGATGCTGAGTGGCTGGAGTGAATGAAGGAATATTGACCAAGGGCACCCTGGCCAGGAGAAAGGAGACAAGGATAAAGACGAGACTTGAAACCAAATCCTACAAGGAAACAGTGAAACAATTAGGAATGTTCTGGCAACATGGGCCTCAGGCCTTCTTACTGCGTCAACACCAGGTCTGAGGTTTGGCAACTGGGCGGGTTACTCAGCGTGGCCAGGAGGGCGAGTCAGTCATCAGGTTCAAGCAGGGATGAGAAACTAGGGAGGTCGGATGGACGCAGGCCTGTGGCATGTGGTAGATGCAAAATCCAATAGCCACAGGGGACAGAGTACCTTGGTGGGAGCCAGAGTCCACGCTTGTCTTTTTGTTGCCTTCTGGCCTCATGGATATGGGTGGGAAGGTCAGTGAAATTAAAGGGATACATTTGGGGTAGACAAGAAGGCTACAGGAAGAAGGACATGATGGCACTCTCAAAGACTCCGGACTCAGAAAAAGAGTTGGAACTGTGGTGTGTTTTTAGAGCGCAGGAGCAACGGGAAGGGACAGGGAACAGATCTGGACCTGACAATGGTAGTTACTTCCTCCTCTTAGCGCTCTCCTACCAGGAATCGGCTGCCTTTCTGGGCCTGAGGGGGAGTCCTGGCAATGACTGTGGGCAAGCAAAGGCGAGGAGGGGTGGCGAGAAGAGAACATCTGCTTTCGGGGTATCTGGGCCCAGTATAAGAATGATCTACGAGGTAGCCTCTCCCCGTGTGGTTTATGATTCTGTGGTTTGTACTTTTCCATGATTCTTTTAGAGTAAATGTCTCATTCCAAGAGGAAGACAAAACCAGGAATTTCCAGCCCCTTGTGGAGGCCTCCTCGATAACACACCCACAGCTTTCCTTCCCACTGTGGGTGGGGTGTCAGGTCAGAGACCACTCTCCCTGGCTCAGGCAATCTGTGCCTCTGATGCCTGGGACATTGTGTAGTTCTACCTTGTTCCTGGGAGCTCTGCCAGTTGCCACTCTGAGGAATTGCACTTGTTCCTTGTAGTTTGAATCCCTAGGCAGGTGGAATTTATAGAGGTGAATTTCACAAGAGAGAAAGCCACATGCTTTTAATCAAGGGAGCAGCAGCAACTGATCAGGTTCACTGTCAGTGTCTGCACACAGCCTGATCCTGGGCTGAGGAAATCGCTTTAAGTTCCAGGCATTTTTGGCAGAAGACTTGTTTATTCTTTTCTTCCTTCTCTGCAGAAAATGCCTCTGGGCACCTCCCTGCTCTGTTTCCCCAAAGACTCAGTGGCCTTGCTTGCTTCATACACACAGGTATTTATTTCTCTAATAAGATGAACAAAGGCTGATCATTTCTTCACCCTGCATCCTATCAGGATAATGTGAACAGAAAAATAAAGAAAAGAAGCAGAAATGATCAGTAAGCTTAAGTGAGACACAGATTCTTGGGTTATATGCTCTGGGGTTGATACTAACAGTGAACATAAAATCAGAGAACTGGGACAAATATCCACTTGAAGATACAGAGAAGTAAGCACAATGTCACTTCCCTAGCCTCTACCTGAAGTGGAGCAGCCTCCTCCTTTGCTACAACAAATGCAGTTAAATGCTGGTAATTAAAACCAAACCTTTATTAATGCAAGGAATTCCTTGGAAGACTTGTCTATACTTGTTGCCTTAGATTTCTCTCATTTCATTCCCTCTCTTTAAAAGAAATTATTAAGGTATAATTTACATACCATAAAGTTCACCCACTTAAAGTGTACAATTCAATGGGTTTTAGTGTATTTACAGAATTATGTAATTTGTAATCTATGTTTTTAACATTTTTTGTCACCCCCCAAAAAACACCGTGCCTATTAGGTGTCATTCTTCATTTGTCCCCACCTACCAGCCCTAGACCACCACTCATCTAGTTTCTGTCTCTATAGATTTTCCTCTTCTGGACATTTTCTACAAATGGAATCATACAATATATGGTTCAAACATCTGTCCTCTCCAAAACTCATGTTGAAATTTAATCTCCAATATGGCAGTATTGAGAGGTGGGGTCTTTCAGAGGTGGTTAACCCACTCATGGATTAATGACTAATTGGTTAATGGATTAATGAGTTATCACAAGGGAGCGACTTGTGGCTTTATAAGAAGAGGAAGAGGGACCTGAGCTAGCACTCTCAGCCCCCTTGCCATGTAATGTCCTGTGTCACCTTGGGACTTGCCAGAGAGTCCCCACCAGTAAGAAGGTCCTCACCAGATGTGATCCCTAGACTTTGGACTTCTCAGCCTTCATAACTGTAAGAAGTGAATTTCTTTTCTTTATAAATTATCCAGTTTCAAGTGTTCTGTTTAAGCAACAGCAAATGAACTAAGGCATAGAATAGTTTAGTACTTCATTCCTTTTTATGCCCAAATAATATTCCACTGTGTGAGTATACAACATTTTGTTTATCCGAATCTCAGTTGATGAACACTTGAGTTGTTTTCACTTTCTGGCTGTTATGAATAATGTTGCTATGAACACTCATGTGCAAGTTTTTTTGTGGACATGCATTCATGTCTCTTGGGTAGACACAAAAGAGTGGGATTGCTGGGTGATATCATACTATGTTTAACATTTTGAGAAACTGTCAAACTGTTTTCCAAAGTGCTGCATCATTTTACATTCTCACTAGCAATTTATGAGGGTTCTGATTTCCCCACATCCTCACCAACGCTGTTATTGTCTGTCTTTTTTATTATAGCCATCCTAGTGGGTACAATGTGATATCTCATTGTGGTTTTGAATTGCATTTAACAAATGACTAATGATGTTGAGTGTATTTTCAGGAGCTTATTGGTCACTTGTATATCTTCTTTGGAGAACTGTCTATTCAAATCCTTTATCTTTCAAATTGGGCTTTTTTTTTTTTTTTTTTTTTTCTGATGGAGTTTCCCTCTTATTGCCTAGGCTGGAGTGCAATGGCATGATCTCAGCTCACTACAACCTCCACCTCCCGGGTTCAAGCAATTCTCCTGCCTCAGCCTCCCAAGTGCTGGGATTACAGGCATGCGCCACCACGCCTGGCTAATTTTGTATTTTTAGTAGAGACAGAGTTTCTCTATGTTGGTCAGGCTGGTCTTGAACTCCTGACCTCAGGTGATCTGCCTGCCTTGGCCTCCCAAAGTGCTGGGATA
>NC_045435.1:163667564-163757607 GCF_002776525.5 Piliocolobus tephrosceles | reverse complement strand
TACAACCTCCACCTCCCGGGTTCAAGCAATTCTCCTGCCTCAGCCTCCCAAGTGCTGGGATTACAGGCATGCGCCACCACGCCTGGCTAATTTTGTATTTTTAGTAGAGACAGAGTTTCTCTATGTTGGTCAGGCTGGTCTTGAACTCCTGACCTCAGGTGATCTGCCTGCCTTGGCCTCCCAAAGTGCTGGGATTACAGGTGTGAGCCACCCAGACTAAATTTTTTTAAAAAAAATTTTCAGTTTTAGGGATTCTTTATATATCCCAGACACAAGTCCCTTATCAGATATATTTCATAATATTATCTCCCTGTCCATGGTTGTCATTTCATTTCTGATTGGTGTTATTTGAAGCATAAAAGTTTTTAATTTTGATGAAGTCCAACTGGTCTCAAACTTCCAACCTCAGGTGATCCGCCTGCCTTGGCCTCCGAAATGCTGAGATTACAGGCGTGAGCCACCATGCTCAGCCTATTTTTTTTTTTTTTTTTTAATTTTTGAGTTTTAGGGATTCTTTATATATCCCAGACACAAGTCCCTTATCAGATATATATTTTACAATATTATCCCCCTGTCTATGGTTGTCATTTCATTTCCAGTTGGTGTTATTTGAAGCATAAAAGTTTTTAATTTTGATGAAGTCCAACTGATCAATCTTCTCTCTCATCACTTGTACTTTTGGCATATTTGAGAAAACATTATCTAACCCAAGGTCATGGAGATTTACACCTGAGTTTTCTTCTAAGAGTTTTATAGTTTTAGTTCTTACATTTAGATCTATGATACACTTTAAGTTAATTTTGCTTATGGTGTGAGGTAGGGATCCACATTCATTCTTTTCATGTGGCTATCTGGTTGTCCCATAACTATCTGTTGAAAAGATTATTTTTACAACAATTCTGTACATATAAAACTATTCTAAAATAAAGAGTTTATTTTAAAAATAGTTTATTCTTTCCTCTATTGAATTATCTTGGCCCCTTTGTCAAAAATCAACTGACCATAAATATTAATATTTATTCCTGGAGTCTTAATTCTATTCCATTGATTTAGATATCTATTGTTATGTCAGTACCACACTGTTTTGATTACTATAGCTTTATATTATGTTTGGAAATTAGGAAGTGTGAGTCTCCCAACTTTGTTCTTTTTCAAGATCGTTTGGCTATTCTGAATCCCTTGAATTGCCGTATGATTTTTAGGATCAGCTTCTCAATTTCTGCAAAAAATCCAGCTGGGGTTTTGATAGATGTTAAATTGTACCTGCAGATCAATTTTGGGAGTAATCCCATATTAGCAATATTAAGTCATCTGATTCATAAACCTAGGAAGCCTTCTCATTTATTTAGATCTTTGATTTATTTCAGCAATGTTTTGTTGTTTTCAGTGTACAAGTCTTGCAATTATTTTGTTAAATTTATTCTTGAGTATTTTATTAACTGGTACTGTTTATACTGGGAATCATCTATGCTCATGGACCTAAGAGCTTGTGCTTTCATGATCAAAAGTCTTAAGTCCCAGTCCTGGTTTCACTATTTATTACCTGCATGTAATGTAAGGTTACTTTGACTGTATCAAGTTCTTTTTCTTCATGTGAGAAAAAGGAAATACTAATACCACCTTATGGGTTTGTTATGCAGATTAAATAAGATAATGCATGTGTAACCCTATTCAGACCATGACCCACAGGGTGCAGTCTTGGGGAGGGGGCAGGGTTGCAGCCCAAGAAACGCAGTCTAGTTGCCAAAAGTAACTTCTAATTAACTCCTATTAATACTTGCATTTCTCAAACATCACAAAGAGCCCCTTCAATTCCCCTTAGCATCCTTTCCCCCTTCTATCCAAGCCCCTTACACTCCATAGCTTCTGCCTCCCTTTCTTTCTCCCAAACTCCGTAAAAGCTTTCTCTCCAGTCCTAATCAGCATTCCTCTGGTCCTTCTGCTTCTGTCCAGTTCTTCTTCTGATGGGGCAGAGAAAGAAATTGGACAGACAAATCCAGAAATCTTGTTAGTGGGCAGGAAGAGAAGAAAATCAGGGAACACTTAAACTTAATATATGTACTATCACTCATGTAAAGTGCTTAGTGCAATGTCTGATATATAATAATGGCTCAATAGATGTTGGATTAAAAATGTTTCTTTTTGTGCTGGTTATTTTATGCTACCCATATTTTATGTTAATGATGTGGGGTTAGATCATAACCTCTGAGAATCCAGCCTAGAGATTGCTACCCAATGGCCCATCGTCACTCATTTGGGTGAATTTTGGGAATTCAAATTTGGAATTATTGTTCTATTTTCTTCCTCCTGAATCATGCCTCAGAGAATGAGCCCTTGGCAAACTGTAAAAAGTTCATCTTTAGGGCTCCTTGAGTATTGTTTGGAGGCCACATCTGTTTCCTCCCTAGACCAGCCCCAGGACCCTATCCTCTTTCCCCTCCACAAAACCTTCTAGTATAATACCTTCAAGCGCAGGTCAGGACTCATTATTTAGTGGGTCAGCATTGGTTTCAAGTGATAGAATAAAATAAAACAATAGAAAAGATCCAGGTACATTGTAACAAACACTTTCAATTTTATAATATGTATGTGAGCTGGGTCTTTCTGTGAAACATATTTTCTATTGTGGTTCAGAGTTTTTAAAAAATGTTTAAAAACCAGTGTCGATATAGATCCCTCACTTTCACTAAGGTGTTTAAACAACTCATGAGAGCATAAACTCTTAGTGATGTGTCCACTTATACAGGGTTGGAGACCTTAAGCTCTAGGGATGAAGCTCCATCAGTAGTGAAGTATTTGGGGGCACTGAGGCTCTTTCCTGTAATATACAACACTTGGAGAAGGAGTAACTTCTGTTTGCTGTGTGCAAACACAGCAAAACTTCTGTTCCTGCTCCCTCATGCCACCCCATAGCCATCCCCTTCTCTCATTCCCACAATATCTACACATCCACACCTTGAACTTGTGTGGTTTTCTATTTTTCAAAACTCTTTCACGTACTCCATCTCATTTGGTTTTCACAACTATTCTATGAAGTTGATGGGTCAGATGCAAGTCCTTGCTTGGCCACTTAACATACTGTGTGACCTTAACTTCTCAGCCTCAGCGTCTTCAGTTCCGTTATTTATATAAACCCAGAGAAGTCAAGAAATTTGGCCAACATCACACAGCCCAGAAGTGGCAGGACCAGGAAGAGAACTAGATTTTCCACCTCCCAGCCTGGTTGTCCTGCAGGCTCCACTTATGGAAATGCATATCTTTTTTTAGAGGCATGATTCATCTGACTACCTTACAAAGAATGTTTAAAAAGCAGAGAACATTTTGCTCTCCCCTCCCCGCCATATCTAAAAACACTGACTTTTATGGCACCAGGCACAAGACAATCAACTCTTCATGCTTCATGGTGAGGGGTTATCACACTCAACATCAAAGACTATTTATTTAAGGCTGGGCCAGTCAGAAACAGAAACAAAGTCAAGAGGAGAGGAAAACAAAGTTCCCCGAGTGCTCTGTTTTTGTCCTTTGTGTAGCAGAGTGTCCCCTCTAGTGGTTCTGGAGGAAAATAGCTTCTTGAAAACACATTTACAGATTTGACATTGATGGAGTCAGAGAATTTGGTGCTTCAGGGGAGCTTAAAGCACTCAGTTCTGTGCTTCCTTTTATTGATGAGAAATTGAGGACAAGAGCAGTGATTCTCAACCAGGGGTGCGTTTGCCCCCTGGACAACGTTTGGCAACATCTGGAGACATTTTTTATTGTCATTTTGGGCAGTAATACCGTCAACAGTGGGTAGAAGCCAGGGATGCGCCAAACATCCTACGATACACAGGACAGCCCCCCACCTCAACACAACTGTCTGGTCCAGTAAGTCAATAGTACTGAGGTAAAGAAATCCTAGACTAGAAAAATGACGGGACCTGCCCAGGGACTTACAGCTTATTCACAGCTTTTGACAGCTCAGACTAAGCATTCTCTTTTTGTTCCTTAATTTTTTAAAATTAGAATTGTTAACAATTCAAAAATAATACCTGCTCATAAGAGTAATGTAATAAAATATAATTAAAAGATTTTCCATCCCCTCATGCCTCCCCAGAATCAATGTTAACATCCTTGGTGGTTGATTAGGCTAAACTGTATTAGAAATGACAATTGCAGACCCTTTTTGATGTAAAAAATGGCAATTTCTGATGGTAAAGCTTAAGACATTCATCCCTCTCTCCAGGCACACACCAAAACAAGCATCAAGGCACACAGGGGATTCTTTTGACTTTGCTTGTCATACAGGAGTTAGAGTCAACAGCACAAATTATAATTTTTCATATTTAATAAACAGAGTACCTCTTCAGATCAAAGATAAGGATCTACTGCATATTCCCAGAAGCTTAGGATGCTTAGCACTGCGGGGTCCCAGAGCTAAGATGGTCTATGACAGACATTAGAGGACACTGAATCGTGTGGTGCATGTCTTTAATGCCTCTTTGACACTTGGGATCTCACCTTTTTGTAGAGAGCTTGGCTCAGGATTAGAATCTTCTGTAGGCTATGCTGTCTAACTAGAAATTAGTAAGATTCTTTTGTTGTTTTTGTATTTATTATTATGGATATTTTATAGGAAGCACGTTTGGTTTTCTACTGAATATGAGGTTTTAAAACTTCATTTTATGACAAGTTTATAAGGAAAACTGAGACAACTAAAAAAAAATGTGTTGTTTTTGTTTATGAGACAGGGTCTTGCTCTGTTGCCCAGACTGGAGTGCAGTGGTGTGATCATGGCTCACTCCAACCTCAACCTTCTGGGCTCAAGCAATCCTCCCACCTCAGCCCCCTGAGTAGCTGGAACCACAGGCATGCACCACCATGCCTGGCTAATTTTTTAACTTTTTGTACAGATGAGGTCTTGCTGTGTTGTCCAGGCTGGTCTTGAACTCCTGGGCTCAAGCGATCCTCCTGTGTTGGCCTCCCAAAGTGCTGGGATTACAGGCATGAGCCACTGTGCCTGGTCCCGTTATCTTTTTATTGATTACTGTTTTTCTTATCTTCACTGTTCCAGTTGACCACATTCATATCTTCAAAAAATACTGTCCTTTGCTGGACTAAGAATGCTCTACTATCCTGGATCTTCTTTGTCCCTTGTGGCAAACACTGTTGTTAGCCTACACAATTGCTAACACCTCTCCTTTCCTTCTTGCTGGGCAGAGCTCACCACCCACCATAGGGGTTGACAATGGCAGACAGGCACATGCTCAGCCTACCTCACAACTAAGGCATGGATGTGAGGCATGATGCTGGCCAATGGCACATGAGGGGAAGTTTCTTGGGTAGGGCACTGGGAAAAAGTTTCCTTCCTTAAAATCCAGAGTTTCAGGTTTCTGTAAGCGATTGTATGAAGAGGTGATTCCTTGAAGAGCCGCAGCATCTTCCAACAATGAGGGGGAAGGTCAGAGTGTAAAAACCAGTACATTAAGATGGTGGAGAGAAAGGTGGAAGAGCTGGGTCCTTGGCAACACTGGTAAGTCACGGGTCAACTCAAGAACCACCTACTTCCAGGTTTCCTGTTAGTAAGATAATATGTCTTTGTCATTTATGCTATTTGTACTTCAGTGTTCCTTACTTGCAGCCAAAAGCTTCCTTACTGACCACTCATATGACCACGTAACAGCTACTCACTGGCCTCCTAATGGCTCTCCTTGATCTCCCAACCCCCATCCACCATCCTGAATGCAGTTCCTTCTCTCTAAAGAGCCAGTTTGGTTAGAGAATTCTGTAGTTCAAGCCTTTAGTGGTAATATTGTGCCAAATCAAATAAGCCACTGACAAAAGACCACAAATTCTATGTTTTCACGCATATAAAACATCCAGAACAGAGAAATCTATACGGGCAGAAAATAGATTAGTGGTTGCTTAGGGATGGGATGGAGATGGGGGCTCAGGGAGGTGACAGTCAAAGGGTATAAGGTTTCTTTCTGAGGTGAAGAAAATTTTCTACAAGTGACTGTGTTGATGGTTGCATTTGTCTGTGACTATACTAAAAACTTTTGAGTTATACACTTTAAAAGGGTGAATTTTACACTTTAAATAGGTGAATTTAATGATATGTGAATCATATCTTAATAAAGCCATTTTTAAAAGAACATTTCATGGTGATCTATTATCTAGAAAATAAAGCACAAATTCATTTCCTTGATTTTCAAAGTTTTCCACCCTCTGGCCTCAAACTACCATATAATTTAATTCCTCATGACTTTCCTATTGGCAGACAATTGGACAGATTGCAAGGGTTCCAGACATACAACCTGTGCTTCCCTGCTTCTCTGCCTTTGCTCCTTGTTCTCTGGGCCTGGCAGGATCCCTCCCACCATCTTGGTCTATCAAAATTTAACTTGCCTTTGAGGCTCAATTCAAATGTTCTCCCTAATATTTCTGCCTGGAAAGCCAGGCAGAAATGCCCCTTGCACCTCTGAATTAGTAGAATTCAATAGACTTCCTGTGGTGCTTACCTTGTCCTCTTTCACGGGCTGATTGGCTATATGACCACAGTTTCTGAATCAGAAGTTGGTGCTAATGCTGTGTCAGTAAGAAAGACTATGACAAACCAGGATTACTTTAGAAAATTTGGATTATGTGGCTACCATAATAGCCTTCCCACTAGAGTGTATGATCTTTATTGGGTAACATCTTTTCCTCTCTCACAGAGTTCTCACCATGGTCTCTCAGGTGAATAAAGAGCTTAGATTCCTTTTTCTCTACAATGCATATGAAATGTGGTTAGGTGTGTTAATTAAGGGTCTTACCTCTGCATTATACAACAAATAAATAAAAGCTAAGTTGATGATACAAACTTTTTAAAAGACCACAGAAATGGCCAGGTGCAGTGGTTCATGCTGTAATCCCAGCACTTTGGGAGGTTGAGGTGGGCAGGTCACCTGAGCTCAGGAGTTCAAGACAAAAGTGAGGTGGGCAGTTCACCTGAGCTCAGGAGTTCAAGACAAAAGTTAGCTGGGCATGGTGGGGGGCGCCTGTAATCCCAGCTACTCAGGAGGCCGAGGCAGGAGAATTGCTTGAACCCGGGAGGCAGTGGTTGCAGTGAGCCGAGATTGTGCCACTGCACTCCAGCCTGGGCAGCAGAGTGAGACTCCATCTCAAAACAAACGAACAAACAAAACAAAACAAAACAAAACAGAAAAGATGACAAAAATACCAAATGGAAAAATAAAAGAGAATATTTCTATAATGGAGGGTGCCTTCCTAAATAAGTCACAAAACCCCAAATACCATAAAGTAAGTCATTGATAGATTTCTTTGCATAAAAACCCTCTGTTTGGCTAAAGACACCACAAACACTGTTGAAGGACAAATGACATACTTTGAGAAAATATTTTCAGGAGAATAATAAAGGATTAATATCAGTGCTAATTGAACAAACAACACACAAGAACAAGGGCAAAGAAAAAAAGAAGTCAGTCATAGTAAAAGTACGAATGACAAATAGTACATAAAACATGTTCAATATCACTAGCATCAGGGAAATGGAGACCAATACAAGGAGGGTCATTTGCCTATCACATTGGCAAACATGGAAAAGATTAAGAATATGCCTAATGGTCAAATGTATGGAGAAAAGATCAAACACAAATAGTAGTAATGAGAAAACAAATTGGTTCTATAACATTTATAACATATATTATACATAATTTTGAAGAGAGCAATTTGGTAGTGATCTATTTTCTGCAATTAACAGATATTACATTTATAGTTCCCAAGTGAACTTTTAAAAAAAGTCATTCTTGATGGTTAATGAAGGAAATCTCAATCTTTTTTTTCCCCAATTCTCCATTCTAAGACACTTACATAGAATACACTTATTAAGATAATTTCCCAGTTGTTTACAATATCAAATAAGAAATCCTAGCAGGAACAATCATCTTTAAAAGCCCTCCTCTAACACTTTAAATGAGAATTTAAGAATTCCCCATATTTGCCTGGACTGATACAGCCAGAGCACTTGACCAATTGACCAACTCGATGAGGAGAGGAGGGAGAGGGACAAGATGCCACTCTGCCTTGGTTTCCCCATCCCTGGCTTCCCTTGATTGGTATTTGGTTGTGTCAATGCTTTTTGTTTCCTGATGCTTGGGTTTCCCTGATGCTTGGTGAGGCTTTCATGTAAGGTTAGATGTAGTACAGAATTGTGTCAGTCTTTATGGTCGACCAAATACCGAGGGTTCCCCTGAACCTGGCATATTTTCTTATCCCACTGTCTTTCCTAAACAGAGCTGCAGCAGCCCTTAACATTTTTGTATGAGTGAGAAAAAGGCATCCCTTGAAGTGTAGCCCCGTGCCAGGATGCAGGGCTGGGCGACGGAAGAGCCGTCTGTCTTCTCGCCCCTGGGCCACTGTATGAGTAGTCCTATTCCTTACACCAGCCCTAGTCCAACTGCTGCCCAGGAAATCCTTGCAAATTGCCATTTCCTCATTTCCCATGGTCCCAGGGCACAGCAGCACCTGCTACAGTTAATGCTTTCTTTTCATGGCTCCTCTTTCAGAGCTGCCCTTTGAGATTTCATCAGTCTCCACATCGCCTTTGTTAATGCACTTGGCCACACAACCCCTGCTCCACCACAAACACACACCTATAGGTTGAGTGTTCACCCATGAAACAGAGTGGCAGAGAAGTTAATTGGTGTCCTTTTTACTGCTGCGGTCTTACCAGCAAAAAAGCATGATAAGGAATTTCTTCTTAGCTTTGAGTTTTGTGTCTTGGGCTGGCTCTCCTTCCTCAGGGGGAAAGAAATAGCCCTTTATGCTTTGGAGCCTAAAACAGAGAAGTCTTTGGGTTCCCAGGATAAAGCCCCTCCACTCAGATCTTTGTTTGAAATTCAGACTGATTAAAAAGAATTATTTAGGATGGTGGAGACAGTTGCTGTGGCTAAAGGAGGAGAGGGTGGTCCAGCCCTACTGGTGACCCCCCCCTAAGATGGGAAGTCTGTGTCAGAGGTGGGATTTTGGGTTAGAGATTTCCAGGGTGGCAGGGATCTACATCCCACTCCTGCTGTGTGAACTCAGGTGGGAGCTACTGGAAAGCCTGTGGAGGCTGCACACTGTACACTCCAACTTTGAGAGCTGGGGTAGGGCTCTCCATGGATAACCTGTGGCCAGGGAAGACAAGCACAGCACCAGGACATCTTTCCATGGCCCCCCAGAAGGCCCAACTAGCAGAAAAGGCTAGAACATGGAGTAGCAGGAGTAGCGGTTACCATGACAACCACCATGGTCTGTGAATCAGGATATCCCCATTTCTCTAAGCACGTGAAAGCCTGGGGCTCCTGTACATGCCCATGGAGGCGTCAGGAAGACCCAGTAATCAGGATATTAGACTATTTTCCAACCTTGGAGGGTAAGGACCTTGTAGCCAAGTTTAATGTGATTTGAGAGAAATACAGAAATGTGACACTCTTTGCATCTGGGTATTGTTGTTATACTACATTCTTACCTGTTACCCACATTTATCTCTATAATGTAATCTATGAGATTCCTCCTTGGAAAGAGAGGAGTGCTTGTATTTTGAGCAGAGCTTCCTCAACTCTCCTTCCTCTCATTGTAATCTTCACCTCTTAGAAATTCTCTCTAAGAGAATATAAACTAAGCATGTATAGCTTAGTTTACAACAATGTGTGCATATATTAATTGAGTGGAAACATGACTTCTTAGGATCTTGCCATGTACTCCACTACCCACCATAAAAATAAGATGAAAACAGGATCTTCAAGAAGAATCGTGAGAAAGAGGCCTGGAATTAGGCCTAGACCCTCCATCTTGGTTATCCCAGTGCCCATCATCTGAACTGGGGTGAACTGCAAGTCCTTAGACAAATGGATTTAGTTCCTTTGACTCAATCAGAGTTTTGCAATAACAGTCACTATGCAAAAAGCAATGTGTTCAGTATTCTGAGAGACAGAGAGAAGTAAAAGATATGGGTACCTCCAGGGGGAGGGTACTTCTAGGAGGAAGGTACTGCCTGCCTGGAGAGAGATGCCGATGAACCCCGAAGTGCACTGTGGGGTTGTGCTGACCATGAGCCAGGCGGGGACGTGGGGAACCCAGAAAGCTACAAGGACTGGACCAGTCAGGAAGGCTCCCTGAAGGAGACTTCTAGGAGGAAACCTTTGCCCATACAATTTCTCGATTTCAGTCAGCTGAGAGAGAGAAGAGGGGAAACAGAGAGAAACTCCAGGGAAGAAGAAGCTGGCTGGACAAAGGGACAGAGATGAGAATGGCCACTACCTGATTGTGAGGCAGCATGTTGGAAGCAATGCGGAATGCATGGAGTGCGGCCTGGAAAGTGGGACCAGCATTGGCTTTCAGTGCTGCATAGAGTTTTTCAGACACTGGGCAGCTGGGTTTTCAGCACAGGAATTCCATGCTGAGAGCAGGGTTTAAAGAGGATTAGCAGGCAGCTCACGTAGGATATACTGAGTGCTAAGGGTTTTGTAGGTTAGTAATGATTTCCTTGTAATAACATTTATGGTGTTTTTAAAAAGTTAACTTTGTGATACAAGCGTTGTGTGTATTGTGCATAGAACTTTGAAAGAGATTTATGCCTTGATACCACTTAATCCACACTATTTGTAAGAGAGTGAAGGGATTATTGACTTATGAAATCAACAAATCCAACCAAGAGGGCCTGAGGTGAAGAAATTTGGGATAAGACTAGATACCCAAGTGTTGACTTCATAGGGTGGTTATGAATTCCCGCAGCAGTTAGCTAATGATCGTGTTGTTCTGCAAGACCACACTTGCCGGAGGAACAACTGGAGTGTTCCTGGAGATAACCGCTGGAGTCCAGGATAGCTTCCAAGAAGCCGTCTCCATCTACGGTGAGTAACAGTGAACCAGGACTGTCATCAGACAGCTAGGAGCAATCTCACCGCACTCAATGCCTCATTTGCTACGCTCATGTGTCCATTTATTCATTCACTCATTCATTCAAGTACTTCTACCTGCTAAGGTGCTGTGGAAGATACAGGCTTCAGCAATGTGTGGCATGGTCCATAATACATGGGAGAAACACACATGCATACAAATGATAGTAGAGCCATTGTCCTCTCTTTCCTTTCTCCTTCTCCCCTTCCCAATACCCTTTCCCTCTGGAAAACTGAAATATCTATTGTATTGGTAGGTAATTGACTCTCAATTTTCTTCCATGAGTTCTAATGTCAACTTTTGCTTTTTGGTTAGTAACAAGAGTGAAGATATTCAATGAGAAATATCTAGAATTCTTTTCTTTTCTCTATTTTCTAAGAAGAGTGGATTGGAGGAAAGTTGTGGGGTAAGTGATGCAAAAGGGGAAAGATGAAAAACGGGCATCACCCTCAGCGGATGATGAACTCCTTCTTTCCAGGAGTTTCACCAGAACTCCTGGAAAGAAAAGAGGGTTGGGTTGAGGTCTGAGGGCTTGGTCTGGAAAGAAAGAAAGAGGGGGAGGTAAAAGAGTGGAAGAGAAATGGTGAAGGTGACAGAGGCAGAGAGACTGACGGGGAGAAGAAAAGCGAGAGCCTCTGGGCCTAAACACCCCTGGTGAACTGAGGGATTTGGGACAAAGGGACTCTTGTCTGTCTGGAGGAAGTTTTGCTGTGCATTATGCCCTGAAACTCCCTCATCATGGTCTGCATGTGCTCTGCTACTTTTCAAGGTTTGGGGGTCAGGGGAGGGGAGGTCAGGGTTTGTTCATTTGTTTGTTTGGCATGCAAATTAGTATTACTAAGACCGAAGGCAGCTTAGTCTTATTTGGGGGTTCTTATGTTACCTTCAGTTTTTCAGTCAAGTGTCTTCAGAATTCCTCTGTCTGTGCATGTTTGATATCTGAGCTCACTGGCCTGTGAGTTTGTCATGATCAGAGATATGGCTTTTATGGCGGCAGCTTGTAGTGGCCCAGCTCAGTGGTACCACTCCTCCAACTGGGGAAAATACAGGCTTCACTCTCTACTCCACCTAGAGAGCTGCTTTGTGGCAAAGATCATCCATCCCTCTCGTCCACTCTCTGGCTTACTCCATTTGTCATGTATTATGCCTATAATTCATTTTGCTTTAAGTTCTCCCCCACTTCCCTTCACCCATGTATACCATCGTCACCCCATTTTCCTAGCTATTCCTTGAGCCCACCCTAGCTGGCTTTGCCTTTATGAAATGCTGCTTCTGTTCTTGCCTGCTTACTCATCTCTCAAACCTGAAGCCCTCCTATTCACCTTCCCTCCATCTGTATATCTTCACTCTAAACATCCTGTGAATCTAACCCCTTCTACAACATTCTGATTCTGAGAGTTCAGATTATCATGGGTTCTTTCATAGTCTATACATACCTTGAGGACAGAGACATATTTATTTGTGTAACCCCAGAAGGAGGCAGGTGCTGGGATTATACATCCCAGATAGCTACACATCTCCCTCTCGCATTTTCATTCGGGTTTCTGCATGAAATAGCAGCCCCCTCTCTCCTCTCTAGCTTCTTTTTCTGCTCTATTTTTCTTTATAACTTGGTATATAAAAAAATTATTTACTGAATTGCTGACTATCTGTCGCCCCTGCTCCCCTAGAGTGTAAGCTTGATGAGAGCAAGGACTTTGTCTGCAGCTTTAGGCCAAAACCATGCCTGGCATATTTATTGGGTAAATGAATTCTTGGTAGGTCTCAAGTACTCAGTCAATGTGGAACTGAGTTAAATTATCAGCAGTAAACCTCTAGAAATGTAACTTTACAAAAACAAGACTTTATTTTTGTATTGAAATCTCCAACAACCTGAGGTTCAAATAGTATCTTCCTCTCCCGTGGAATTTAAAAAACCCTCAAAATATAAGCTTAACTCATCTATAAAGAAATTGTTAGATAACAATTGCACTTAATACTTAACATTTTCAACCTATAATATTGAATCTGAGAAAAATGAAAAGGGAAAATTAATAATACTTTTTTTTTTTTTAAGAGACAGAGTCTTTTTTATTTTTTAAGAGACAAACTGGAGCGCAGTAGAATGATTACAGCTAACTCCCAGGCTCAAGTAATCCTCCTGCCTCAGTCTCCCAAGTAACTAGGACTACAGGCATGTGCCACTGTGCCTGGCTTCTAAAATGTTTTTTGTAGCGACAGGGTCACTATGTTGCCCAGACAGGATCAGTCTGGTCATGAACCCCTGGCCTCAAGCAATCTTCCTGCCTCAGCCTCCCAAAGTCCTAGGGAGGGAACTTTCTCTCTACCGTGCCTGGTCTGATATATGTTTTTGTACTGTTAAAGAAAATTATTGATAATATTATCTTTGCAAGACAACTTTTATTTTGCTAAGCTGACTTGGACCAGATATTTACATTGGCATTTGGAATGAATGTATGTCACATGCCTCTTTTTAAAAATTGTGAATTGCATATTAGGAGAATTCACAAAACGTGGTTGTACTTCATACTTTAATCCTTCATACTTTAAAGGATAAGTATGAAGCAAGCAACTGGTCAATTACTTCTCAAGTCAAATAACAGTAATGTCAGTTCTCTAGGAGCCCCTAGCATTCGTTTCTGAGTTCTGAGCACAACCACCTCCCTACCCTAGAGATAACACAACCCTGCCATGTGTGATAATCTTTCACTAGCTTTTCTTTATGGTTTAGCAATCCACGTTTTATAATACAATTTTTTTTCAAAATAATAATGCATATTGTTAAGAAAAAAAAATAAAAGCAATGGTGAACTGTCTTCCCCAGTACTACTGTACAAAGGCAATCGTTTCTTACCTTTTTAGACATTTCTTCTGCTAGATATCTCCATACCTTTAAGCAATAGGCTTATATTGCTAGTGAATGCTGTATCCATTTTAAGATAGTGAGAGTAGAGGAAAGGAATGTTCGTACCACAGAATGAAAATGGGAATTTTATCAGAACTGTTCTTAGCAACACTTGATGCTAGAAGGCATTGGAACTATTTTTCCATGTTTCAAGAAAAAAACAATTTGTTTTTGGTAAAAATACACTTTTGACCAATGTATCAATTAAAGGTGATAATTAAATATGATGTCAAAGAAAATTAATCACCTACACATCCTTTCTAAAGAAGTTACCCGAGGATCTGTTTCAGCAAACCAAGAAAATAAGACCAAAAGAACAAAATGTAGACTCCAAACAATTTAATCCAGTGAAGACCCTGGGTGATTCCTGTGCAGGAACCCAGAGAGCAAGATGTCCAAATTGAAGTAGGTGAGGTCTCAGGAGCAAAGAAAATATTTGATAGAATAACTGATTACATAAGGAGATTGAATAGACTTCAGGGATAAAATGATGACAAAGATGCTCAGAAAGGCAAATACAAACTCCAGTGAAAAAAACCAAAAGACTATACAAGAAAAGAAATGTAATCAGAGTGGTTACTAACCCAACGATATTTTTCATGGTCACCATAATGTAAGCCCTGTTACTCATATTCAACTCCTAGACTAAACCAATAAAGAGAGCACAAAAGACTTCACTTTAGTCACAACACAGATTACGAATGTCATAGAGGATCATTGCCTTATCCCCGATGTATAAATGTAATGATTCTATGTCTAATGAACTCATGTCCTTTAGCTCTAGGAAATGTCTTCTATTTCTCAATATCCATTTTCTCTTACTGTCACTACTATTAGTCAACTGTGGATTAGCCCTCTAAGACTCCTTTCTATTCTTTTATGATTTCCATCTTTTTGTCCTCTTTGGGAGATTTCTTTGAATTTATATTCTAATGCTTTGTTTAAAAATATATAGAGTTTTTTTTGTAAATGTTTTTAATATCTAAGGGCTCCTAACAATGCTCTGATTTTTCTTTTTTCATTGCATCCTGTTCTTTTATGATGCAATATCTCATCAAATTTCTCAAGGGTGCCAACTGGGAGTTTCTTTCTTCCCTTCTGTTTCTCATGTTTACTCTTTCCTTGGGCCATTCTTATTTTTATTTTTATCTGTCTTCCATGATGTATTTTTATCTATTTATTTATTTTTTGAAACAGAGTCTCACTCTATTGCCCAGGCTGGAGTGCGGTGGCACCATCTCAGCTCACTTCAACCTCCGCCTCCCAGGTTCAAGTGATTCTTGTGCCTCAGCCTCTCAAGTTGCTGGGATTACAGATATGCACCACCATGCCCAGCTAATTTTTGTATCGTGTTGTATTCTTTCTTCAAGTATCTGATCATCCTCAGTTGTCTTTACTTTAGAATGAGACAATAAGGTACTAATTGGCTTTGGGTTTTTGTTTGTTTATTTGTTTTTTGCACCTGGAATGAGCTTACTAGTGGTGATTTAACCTTGTGGTGATTTAGCATTGTCAGTTAACTGCAGCATGATCTCAAACAGCACTCTGTGCTTTAGTTTCTTCCTAGAGTTGTGAATATTAAATGAATTAATATATAATGTACTCATTGCGGTGTTTTATAACTATTTGCTGCTTCTATTACATGCATTATAATTACTTGGTAGGGACTCAGCTATTTAGCTAGGGAATTCCTAAATGTCAGGATATCAGTAGTTTCATTTTGGGGGCCACCTCATTTTGTAGAGAGAACAAGGCTGTCAGACTTTTAGTGGGGTGAGGGAGTAAAGGTAAAGGTAGAGGAGGGCCTGTCTGGCTGCCAAGTGGGGTGAGAGGCTAACTGCTCCTTTGGGGTATTTCATGAATCATGGTGATTTCAACCCCATCACTCTCTCACATGATGTTTATGAGTTGCCTAGTCTCCTAGATTTTGCGTTGCAAAGACTTCCTCCTCGGTTCTAGCCTCCTCCACCCTTACTCTTGTAATTTAGGTTTGGCTTCCTTTATCTTTCTTCTACCTCCACTTCTCCATTCACTGTTTACCCTCCAGAAATTCTGTAAAATTGCTTATCTGCCGAGAGTCCCTTTACCATTACTATGGTGATTATCACTTTTTAAATGCCGCTTACTATCGTTTTAGTGGGGTCTTGGTGAGGATAAATCAAGTGTGCTCATCTGCCATCTTTAATCAGACACTCATCGGCTCTTGACAGATACAATGCCTGGTTCCACGTTTGAAATCCTAGCTCGTTTATGTGCTTTACTTACACTTGTAGGATCCTTTAAGCTTGAGTAAGATGAGAAAAGGAGGGAAGAAAGGAAATGGTAGCCAAATTGACTTGCTTTAGTTGAGGGCCCTTTGACGACATTCTACTAATGCATTCCCCTCCTGGAAGGATCTAAATTTGCAGTCAGCAGGAGAGAGGATTTTAGGCTAAGGTTCAGGAAAGACACTGCAAGTAATGATAAAAATAAAACACTTGAAGAGGAAGATATAATTACTTCCAAGTTCCAAAGCTATTATGAGAATTTCTTTTACTGTAACTATTACTGGATCATTCCTCCATGGCACTATTGCTGGAAGTCAGTATGTATATTAGCTCAAGAATAGATGCGGGCTATTTCTACAAAATACAGTAGTAGTCCCATTATGAATAACAATTATTCACTGGCTTATGATTTATATTTCCATTACATTTACCATGTGAACATATATAGTAAAATTAGACAACTCCTTTGAAGCTCAAGATGGTGGAATTCACAAGCATTTATGATATTTAAGCATTTTAAAATGTTATGGGCAAATACAAATAACTTCAATAGATTAAGAACTACCCTTCAAACAAATAATTACAAATAATAATAGATTGGCAACCACAACTATAATTAAAGAATCTAATAATAGATAATCTATGTTAAAGGAAAATGTGTTTTAACCATGACATATGTATCAGTCGGGGTCTAATCAGAACAAGAGAAACCATTACATGTATTTATAACAGAGGGAATTTAATATAGAGACTTGTTACACAGGTGACAGAGAACGTGAGAGGCTTAGAATAGTGACAGCAGGAATTCACTCCCAATCCTGGACTGAAGGAACCATTGGAGGAGATGGTGTTACCAACGTCCAGGGACTAGGGTCACTGAGAACAGCCACAACCATGGCAGCCTTTCTGGCAGTAACTGGAGCCAGACCTCTGCTACTGTCAGAGGCACCATCCACATCTGAGAGGCTTAGGGAGAGAAACCCTGGCTTTTTCCTTCCTCCCGCCTTCCAGTGTTTCTCATTGGCTGAGCCCAGCTGGAGCCTAGGGGACCTGGGAGCCAGAGAAATCTGTTTGCAAAAGTGGGCACTGGTAAGACAAAGAGCAGAGTAGGTGAAGGGTGAGGAAGGAGTCTGAAAGCAAACAGGCCCGTGTATAATGTATTTTACACGGCATTGTCATTCCTTAGGTTAAACATATGCTAAGAGACTATGTATTATAGAAATATATGTGTACATGCCTCTACAGCTCTATATATACTCAGATCAAATTATGTCTTGTCCAGTCAAGTCAAGACTGTCTTAATGAATTCAGATCTGGTTCAAATAAGCCATAAGCTATTGCTCCTCTAATTACAAATTAAATGATACTTTTAATTTTTTAAACCAAGAAACACATCACCCTACCACCTTTGGAAGTGGAAATGATCTCCCTCCTCACATTTTGTCTCTAATCCTAACACTAGGAGCATACAGTCTAAGATGCACAACTAAAATTCCCATGACTGCAGAAATGCCATGCAGCCTACCCATACGTAACTCATCAACTGTGTGGCTTTTGAAACCAGTGACAACTAACTTGAATATTCTTTGGTAATTTTCATGAGAATATAAAAGCAGTACATTCTGAAATCTAGGCTTCACAAATAATGAGGAACAGTTCTTTGGTTCTTCCTTTATAAAAGCTAGTGGTGGGAGTGCTGAACTAGCTGTTTTTCCCTCACTAATTTCTGCCTGGCAGATGGCAGAATAAAACATTCGTAGTAGACAGTGCTTTCTTTCAGAGACTGAAATGTACAGCTACGTGAAGAAGGCTTGAGGTTTGACCTTCTTCAGATGTGAGCATTACACAACCAACCAACCAACAAACAAACAAACAAACAAACCAAAAAACCAAAACCGAAACCAAACAAAAAAACCTCAGAGAATTTGAGAGGCAGCAGGGGTGCCTTCAGCCTGTGCTTTCTAGAAAGTCTGATGGCTGGCAATGTGGAGTGGACCAGGCTAAGCCCAGCTGGTCATTCGCTCATTTCCTTTTTACCCATCGTCTAAGCGTCTCACTGTAACACTCCCTTTATTCAGTAAAAGTTTACACCAAGAGGAAGTCAAAACATGGAGCTGCCAACTGCACTGCCCTTTTCATCCTGACCTTTGTTGCAACAGAGTAATAGCTTGGATGAACGAAAGGGAACTGTATGATTAATTCTAAATAATTTATAACAAAAATGGGTAGAAGGGAGAAAAGGAGAAAGAGTGGGATAAATTAAAGGGGGAGTGGCTCACGAAGAAATTTTTCCAGCCAATGGGAAGCGTTTATTTCAATGCTGCTAAGCCCTCCCTCACTCCAGCTTCAAGGTTATTCACAGAGAAAATCCCCTAATAACAGGTTATCAGCTCTGGCTAATCACCAGGAGTGTTAAAATAGCTAGAGGACCAGGCCTGTTTAATCAGACTCTCTGGGGTGACACCTGGGTATCAGTATTTTTTAAAGATACCCTGTGATTTCAACGTGCAGCCAGGGTGGACACTCTCCAAGATGAGCGCCACCTTGGGTATATCATGGCCAAAGGCTGAACAATAGGAGCTTCAGAGAGAGGTGATTGTTTTAACTGGTAAGAAATCACAGTCACTATTTAGAGCAGTGGAGCCCAGTAGGTATTGTTTCAGGAAATTTATTCAGCCTCTGTAAGCCAGAAACTGCCCCCGCAGCCCTGCCAGACATTGCCTTCCACTCACCTCCCTCTGAGCAGAAGTTCTCAGTGGGGGTGGCCTTGTCCCCTGGGAGGTCTTTGGGAAATCCATTGGGGTGTTTTCAGTTGTCACAATGATTTGGTGGGTGAGGGCCTGGGGGAAAACTAAGCTGTTAGAATGCGCAAGGAAGGGATGGGAAGGAAACCAGCATTGGAAGTTATTGTAGGTTAACTACTGCCAGCCTCCCACCTCCCACCCTAAGACACACCCACACACACCCATGCACAACAATTGTAGGCAGCCTTTCCGAGCTTAGGGAGAAGTAATGTGCCAACGCAGGGAAGCTAAGAGATGGAATCCAGGAAAGAGATGGGAGAATACTCTCCTTGCATAGTAAGGCCAGGAAAATTAGTTTACATAAAATAGGGTCAAAGTTGAATTAGCAGAAGCACTGTGAATCTCACATGCAAACAGATGGGTTGAGAAAAGTCCAGGAGAGAATGAGCTGCAGGCCGAGCAGAAGCCCTCATTTCTTCATGCCCATATGCATACACCATCATGGGCCAGAGCTCACCTCTTCCCAGCATAGGTAGTCCAACATCGGCTGTCCGGGCCCTTGCAGCCATAGCCAAAGGTAGCCCTGTGGTTGCTCCTCCATATCTGTGTCACAGGACTGACCTTTACCAACTCTCCCAAAGCCATTAAAGAAAAAAAAAAAAAAAGTTCTGCCATCCAGGAACACTGTGCCTCCCTTTCCCACAGAAACCACTAGAGCTTCTTCCTAAGCCATATGTCTATCTAGAGTGGGTGCCCCATTTTTCCAACTTACCCCAACACAAAGTCTTCTCCCGCTTCTTTTGCAAAAGTTCTTGGTAGCTCATGTGAGACAGGTTGATGACTCTTAGCAATATACAGTTAAGCTTATATCTCTAGATGACAAGAAGTGTCTGGAAATACCATAGGCCTGCCTCCCCTCTCAGGAAGATGAGAATATCCTTAATTTCTTTCCTAGGACTAACAGCAGGGCTTCTTGCAATAGCAGCTGTGATAGACAGAATAATGGGCCCCCAAAGATGTCCAGGTCCTAATTCCAAGAACATGTGAATATGTTACTTTACATGGCAAGAGAGGCTTTGCAGATGTGATTAAGATTATGGACCTTGAGATGGGGAAATTATCCTGCATGATCTGAATAAGCACAATATAATCTTGAGTCCTTAAAAGCAGAGGACCTTTCCCAACTGTAGTTAGTGAGAGAGAGACATGACTATGAAGAAAGGTCAGAGAAATGCACAATGCTGGCTTTGAAGATGGAAGAGCTGGGTGCAGTGGCTCAAGTCTGTAATCTCAGCACTCTGGAGGCCAAGGCAGGAGGATCACTTGAGCCCAGGAATTTGAGATCAGCCTGGGAAACACAGTGAGAACCCATCTCTACAAAAAATAAAAACAAAAAATTAGCCAGGTGTGGTGGCATGTGCCTGTGGTCCTAGTTATTCAGGAGGCTGAGGCAAGAGGATCACTTGAGCCTTGGAGGTTGAGGCTGTAGTGAGCTGTGATTATTCCACTGCCCTCCAACCTGGGTGACAGAGCAAGACCATGTCCAAAAAAAAAAAAAAAAAAAAAGATAGAAGAACATGGAGGAAGGAAGCCATGAGCCAAGGAATGGGGACAGTCTCTAGAAGCTGGGAAGGGCAGGGAAAGGGATGCTCCCCTAAGCATCCAGAAGGAAACACAGACCTGTAGACACCTTGATTTTAGCCCAGTGGGACCCATGATGGACTTCTGACCTATATGGAACTGCAAGATAACTGTGTGTTAAGCCACCAAGTTTTCAGTGACTTACTACAGCAGCAAGAGAAAACAGCAGCTGGCTAAAACACTGCCAAAGTGGACTACAGTTGGAGGTCTCCTGTCCTGCTATTACTAGAATACAAAGCACACCTGGGTTCCTAAGGTAACTGGGAGACATGGAATCGATTTTGTGCTCTGGACATATTGATTAGATGCAAGTCCCTCAAAGTTTCCAGAATCAACATTTTCTCTCTTCTACCATTAGAGGCCCTGGGGTGAAAAAGTTTGAGAATCACTGACAAGAGAATGTTGTCCTGATTCGTGTCATTTACACAATGGAACTCATCTCTGGGGCATAAAGACAAAGGAGACAACAACACGAATCTGAGCCATGGAACTATCTCAAGATGATATGATGTTCGATGCAGATTTTTGTGGATATTTCTTTATCCAGAAGGAGAGTTGTACTTTGATCCATGCCTGGTCCTGGCTCTGTTGAGATTGCTCAAGATACTGGTCCATTTTCTGTGTCGTTCCCAGCTTGCCTGGTATCTTCAACCAACTGGGGCTGAGGATAATTATCCTGACTGATCTGTACCTCTGCTGGTATAGATCAGGAAACAAAGCTCCTGTGTGGGCGGGAAGACTATGTATGCTGTGATAGCCTTAGTCACCATCTTCGAGAATCTGTGGGATCCCATTTGCTCAGAGTCCTTCTCCTCCCCCAACCTCCAAGGGTCCTTGTATCTGCTTGTTGACAATCCTCACCTCCCTGGCTCTCATGACCTAACACCATTCTTGGAAGTCCCCAAATGATACCACTGTCCTGCTCCCTTGGATGGAAACCCCATGGGATTCTGAGGTAGTTCATAAGAGTAAACTGGAGTTTTGGTTTAACCAATACTCCTGTGGTCTTCGTTGCTGTGAATCACCCATCTTTTCCCTGAGTGGGGAAGGATTACCATTTTTACCCCGGATGGCTTTCCTGTTGCCGGTCGTTCACTTCCTTGCCCTAAACTTCCTCCAATCCAGCAAGTCACATGGCTGCTGTTCTCTTAGATCAATCCTGACAATACAGTATGCAATGCCCAACATGTACGAAACTGATGGGAAATAATTTGCAGTCTTGTTTCTGATGATATATTCAGTGTCATAAACATATAGACTTGCAGACATTTGATCTCAATGGAGATGGAACACAGCTCCATATATTGACATTGTGGGTTTGTTCATGCTTATTCAATTTTCTTCACATCAAATAATTCCCTTCCACCCCTAGCTTAAAAGACCTGTCCTCTCCCCTTCCTGAGCTCTTGTTCATATTTTTTCTTCTCTCCCTCCCTAAATCATTATTTCTCTCAGTAATACCTTCCATCTTTAGCTTCTTAGTGGTTCTTCCTACTGCCTGTACAGAAACCCAGATCTGTGCAAAAAAAAAAAAAAAAAAAAAAAAAAAAAATTAATAGGACCTTATTGCCCTCTCTAGTTTTTTTATTTTGGGCTAAACTTCTTGCATGAGGGTTTGTGCCCACTCCCCAGCCTCACCTCAAATGCCCTTCAATCTGGGTGTGACACCTGCTTCTCAACCACAGCTATGTTCTCAGGTGTCACCAGGATTCTCCTAACTACCTAATCCAGTGGCTTCTTTTCAGGTTTTGTTTGTGTGGTTGATTGCTTTAGGTTTTCCAAAGTTTTCAAATGGACAAAAAACTAGAGAGACAAAAAACTATAAACTATAGTTAATAAATGTATATACTTGTTACTTAGATTTAACCATTGTTACTATTTTTTTTTTTTTTTTTTGAGATGAAGTCTTGCTCTGTTGCCAGACTGGAGTGCAGTGAGTGCTCTTGGCTCACTGCAACCTCCGCCTCCTGGGTTTAAGTGATTCTCCTGCCTCAGCTTCCTGAGTAGCTGGGACTACAGGCACACGCCACCACACCTGGCCAATTTTTGTATTTTTAGTAGAGACAGGGTTTCACCATGTTGGCCAGGACAGTCTCGATCTCCTGACCTCGTGATGCACCTGCCTCCGCCTCTCAAAGTGCTGGGATTATAGGCATGAGACACCGCAGCCAGCCTCATTGTTACTATTTTGCCTTGTTTCATCCATTTTATCTGCTAAATTATTGTTCATTACAGACATTCTAACGTTTCACCCTGAAATAATTCAGTATGCTTTTATAAAAAAAAGAGAACATCTTCCTACACACCCACAGTATCATATCACACCTAAGAAAATTAACGACAAATCTGTAATATCATGTTATACATACTTTCCACATTCCTATTTCCTCAATTATTCTGGAAATGTCTTCACAGCTGGTGTATTCAAATTGCAGTCATGGATGTCCACTGTGTTTGGTGGTTGTATCTTGGTTTTCACTGATGACCTCACTCTAGCATTTGCTTCTGTTACGCAGTTCCTTCTTGGAAGACTTTCCCTTGGTTTCCATAATATCGACTCTTCTTTCTCTTAGTATTCTACTCCTGACTGTCTGTTTTCTTCACAAATCTTCCTTTGCTACTTGTCTTTTCAGTACGGGTGCTTCACAGGATTCTGTCCTTCACTCTCCATTCTCACCTTGAACTTGCTTCCCAGGCAATTCTCCTGAATAATATTCCATTGTATATATGGATACCATCTATAGTGTGGCTATACCACATTTTGTTTACGCATTTATCAGTTGATGGACATTCGGGTTGTTTCTACTTTTTTGGCTATTATGAATAATACTGCTATGTACAGCATTTGTATGCAGTCATGTGTATTGTGTGTAAGTTTTTGTGTAGACATATGTTTTAATTTCTCTTGGGTATATACCTAGGAGTGGAATTGCTGAGTCATATGATAACTTTATGTTTAACATTCTAGGAAACTGCCAAACTGTTTCCCAAGCAGCCATACTATTTTACAATCCCAACAGCAATGTAGAAGGGCTCTGATTTCTCCACATCTTCACCAGCACTTGCTACTGTCTGTCTTTTTATTATAGCTATCATAGAGGATGTGAAGTGGTATCTTATTGTGGTTTTAATTTGTATTTCTCTGATGGTTAATTATTTGAACATCTTTTCATGTCCTTATTAACCACTTGTATATTTTCTTTGGAAAATATTTAGATCTTTTGCCAATTTTTCGCTTGAGTTATGTGTCTTTTTTATTACTGAGTTGAAGAGTTTTTATATATTCTAAATACAAGTCTCTTTTCAGAAATGTGATTTGCAAATATTTTCTCCCCTTGTAGGAATTGTCTTCTTAGTCATCTTTATACCCATAGTTTCTAGCACAATAGGCATTCAATAATTATTTATTGAATTCAGTTGAATCTCTCATCGGTCTTTTAGGCAAGGTCTCTAATTATCTTTTTTACTATCCACTCAACTTCAACTTCTTTTCTTAGAGTATAAGAAAAATACAAATCAAAAGGAAGAATATGAACACTTTGGACTGAACATTATTGAAAACTCTAAAGTATACATGTTTTTAAACACTAGGTTTTAACAAATTACCTAACTTCTCCATGTCTCAGTTTCCTCAGTTGTAAATTGGAGAGAGGTTTTGGAATTTGTACTTGGTCATCTCTAAGTTTGCTTCCACTCCAAGATTTAATAAGTTTAACAATAACAAAAGTCAAGACCATTCCTGGTGGCATGCAGGCCTCAGAGCAAACCACTTTGAATAATCACTGTGTCTGCCTTGCTTGCTGGTATACTACAAGCACAAAGTGCTGTGACCTACCCATAATAAGGAATAAATGAAATGATTTTACTTAATTCCCATTAAGCTCATTAAATCCCATACCTGTAAAGATCATCAAGATGTCAACAACTCCCAAATTTGTATCTGTAGCCTGGACAACTCTTTTCCTGATGAATTCATTTGCTGATTCAATACTTCTATCTGCAGGTCTAACAGGCCTCACAATTGTAACATGTCAAAAATAGAATTCTTGATTCCCCACTCCTTCTCTAACTTGGTCCCCATTCCCCACTCCACACTGGGCTTTCTAATTTCACTAAATGACACCACCTCCAATGAGATGCCCAGGTAAAAAGGTTGGAATCATCCTTAACTGCTCTTCTTTTTAAAAAGTTATTCAATTCATCAAAAAGCTTTATCATCTCTACCTTCGAAACACACACAAATTCAACCACTTCTTACCACCTTACCTTCTCCACAGCTTACCGCTCTGGGCCAATCTATGACCTTCTCTTCCCTGGATTTTTATAGTAGCCTCCTACTTTGGGTCCTTAAATCTACTTTTCGCCACCTACAATCATTTCTCTACATAGGAGCCAGGATGATTCTCTAAAAACTTAAACAAGATCATACTACTCTTCTGTTCAAAGTACTCCAAAAGCTTCCTATCACATTCAGAATCAACCCATGGAGTTGCTGGTGGAGTGGCATGTTAGGCCTAGAATAGTTCAAGTGAACTGGGTCTGACTTCCTCTCTGATCTTACCTCCTATCTTTCTCTGCCTTGGTGACTCCAGTATGACCTTGTCAGCCTTTTTATGTTTCTTGAACATACCCAGAATATCCTATCTTAGAGCCTTTGCACCTACTGATCTCTGCCTGCAACACTGGTTCACTTGAGATTTGGCACGGCCCACTCTATTGCTTCATTCATGTCTCTGCTTGAATGTCGCAACTCCAGGGAGGGCTTATCCAACACCCTTTCTTAAAAAGCTCTTCTGCAACTCACTGTCCCTTTATTCTGCTTTACGTTCATTCATAGCATTTAATGTTCCCTAAAAGATAGTGTGTTTGTTTACCTCTTCTGTTCCCCACTAGAATGTCAGCTCTAGAATCTAGAAGGGCAAAGATCTCATCTTTGCTTTATTTTCTTTTTCTTCCAACTTCCCAACTTTCTTTTTTGGTTCGGGGGTACAATGTATGGATCTGTTACATAGGTAAATTGCATGTCACAGGGGTTTGGTGTGTAGATTATTTCATCACCCAAGTAACAAGCATAGTACCTGATAGGAAGTTTTTTAATCCTCACCCTTCTCCTACCCTCCACTGTCAAGTAGGCCCTGGTGTCTATTGTTCCCCTCTTTGTGTCCATGTGTATTCAATGCTTAGCTCTCACTTCTAAGTGAGAAAATGCAGCATTTGTTTTTCTGTTCCTGCATGGATTCGCTTAGGATAATGGCCTCGAGCTCCATCCATGTTACTGCAGAGGGCATGATCTCATTCTTTTTATGGCTGCATAGTATTCCATGGTCTACATACCACATTTTCTTTATCCCATCCACCATTGATGGGCATTTAGGTTGATTTCGTGTCTTTGCTATTGTGAATAGTGCTGCGATAAACATATGCATCCATGTGTCTTTACAGCAGAATGATTTATATTCCTTTGGGTATATTTTTTTGAGTATAGTAATAGGATTGCTGGGTGGAGTGGCAGTTCTGTTTTAAATTATTTGGGAAATCACCAAACTGCTTTCCACAGTAGATGAACCAGTTTACACTCCCACC
This sequence comes from Piliocolobus tephrosceles, assembly GCF_002776525.5. NCBI lineage: Eukaryota > Metazoa > Chordata > Mammalia > Primates > Cercopithecidae > Piliocolobus > Piliocolobus tephrosceles. Next base: position 163,731,547 of record NC_045435.1, on the reverse strand, counting down.
AGCAGTGTATAAGTGTTCCCTTTTCTCTGCAACCTCACCAGCATCTGTTATTTTTTTGACTTTTTAATAATAGCCAGTCTGATGGGTGCAAGATGATATCTCACTGTGGTTATTTGCATTTATCTAATGATTGGTGATGTCGAACATTTTTTCACATGCTTGTTGGCTTTGTTTACTGCCTTGTTTACTGATGTATTCCTAGTGCTGGGTACCATTTCCAGCACATGACAGACATTTAATGAATATTGTTGAATAAATACATGATATCATAATTATTATCTGAGAGTAAGCCCTGGGTTTGTGTCACTTACTAACTGACTTGCCTTAGACAAATTTTGTAATCTCCGCAAGTCTCAGTTTTCTTCCCTGTAAAAATGAGCTAGTAATACCTCCTGCGAAGGACTGTCATGAGGATTCGAGATAAGCAATGAAGGTGCCTCATATTAAGTGCTCAATTCATAGACCTGTAATAACCCATAAAAGTAAACATCCTCCTTTACGCATTTGGTTGAAGGACAAAGGGGATCATCAAACCTGCTTCCTTAGGACCACAATTTATCAACTAAAAATGCCATGCTAGAAGCTAAAAAAGGAAATGAATCCATTTCAGTGCAGTAGGCTCAGAGAGCTGTGTTTACACAATGCCAGAATACCCGGGCTTAGAGATACTATGTTCAAATTCAAGTCAAGCCACCGCTTTGTTCTGTAAACTGCGGCAGGGTTGGAGGGGATGATTCAAAATGACCTCAGCTTTTGTCTAATTTGGTCCTGTGACCAGACCACAGGCAACGCCTCATCCAGGGAACTGATTTCTTTTGCAGCTCTCTGCTAGGAGGCCCACTGACATGATAAAATGCTGTGCAGCCTTTATGGATTACTCAGCCGTAGGATGAAGCATTTCTACGTGTTTGGACATGGAAAGACCTTCAACAAGTATTGTGGAGTAAAAAATTCAAGTTGCAGATGAAATACACAGCACACACACACACCAACAACACTCCATTATACTTGTATGCAGGTTCCTACATCTATATATAAACATAAAGCAAAGGATCTTGAAGGTAGAAACCATGTCAGTTACTCTCACTTCCTCAGAGAAGCAGGGAGTGACTAGAACTGGAAATGGGCATCAAAGGAGCCTTCAGCTTCATCTATAGGATTTGTTTACAAAGAGAATGTGTTATTTATGTAATTAGAAATTAATTTTTTAAAGTTGCTCAAGCAAGATGATGCTAACACACCCCATTTGAAGTAAAATGAAGGACTTTACTTTTCCCTAACTAGTGGTTCTCAAATGGGTAGTCTCACCCATCAGAAGGTGTTTGGAAATGCCTAGGGGCATTTACTGGCTGTCACAAATTCTCCTGGGGGCTACTGGCATTTAGTTCCCCAGGGACAGGGGATGCTAAATGTCCTATCATGGGAAAATCCCACACCACATAGTAGTATCTCTGCCCAGAGGCCAACAGTGGCCCTAGTGAGAAACTGCACAAAAATTTGGGTTGGTTGTACTAGTAAATTCATCTATTACTGCCAGGTGTGGTAGCTTACACCTGTAATCCCAGCACTTTGGAAGGCTGAGGTGGAAGGATTGCTCGAGGCCAGGAGTTCAAGACCACCCTGGCCAACACAGTGAGACCCTATCTCTATAATAAATAAATAAATAAATTTTGAAAAGGCAAACTATATATTAAAAAATATATTACATACAATTAAGAGGTGTTTTTCTGTCTTTGGTTTGAACTACTGAGATGCCCAACACATGTTCTCTCTATATAAAATAGTAAATTTTATCACTGATGATCAAGAGAAGCAAATAGAAAACCATGCCAGTTGCTCTTGGTGGGAAGCCTGGGTTTTAATGGAGCTATTGGCATGGGTTTGACACTTCCCATTTAGAGTACGTGAATATTTCTGAGAATAAAGGTCGTCCAGGCACCAGCCAGTGCCTTTGTACTTTGCTGATACCTTAAGACAAATGTCCCATTGGCCAGGCAAGACTGAGAGCCTTCCAAGGAAAGTTGGGAGGGTCCCTTCTCCCGTGGGTAGCAATTCCAGCACAGGACTGTCTGCTTTCAGACTACTAGCTCTTAGAAAGCAGCTTTCAACTCACAGGAGTAAGAGAGAAAGGTGATAGGCAAAACGGAAAGCATATATGATAGTTTCCCCTTCAATTTCATACCCTTTGACACTACTACGGTTCATACATTCAACACATATTTATTGAGCATCTACTATGTGTCAGCATTGTGCTAGGTGCTGGGGCGTAGTAGAGAATGAGACATAAATGCTTGCATTCTAGTGGAGAAGGCATAATAAACAGATACACATAAATCAGGTCATTTTAAGTAGTGGTTACTGTTGTGATGAAACAGCATGCTGATGTGATTGATAAAGACTAGTGGGATCAACATATCATGGAGAGTTCAGCAGAGACGCCTCTGGGAGGTGATCTGAGGCCAGCTGGGCCCCGTTGTGGGGAATGATAATTGTGCCCTCAGTGGCCAAGGTGGCAGCCATGGAAGGCCTGTGCCTGTTCCTGTCTCTTCCAGCCCAGCCCAGGGCATCATGCTATCTGGAACAGCAGATGCAGTCCAGATCTTGTAGGTTATCTGTGCTCCAGGAAAAATTATGAAGAACATTCACACTTCTTATTTTGTGTTTCAGTCATCTCAGCCCAGGCTTTCAGCTGCAACTGAGGCCAGGATTTCAGCTGTATCTAAGGAAGTTGATTTCATTTGTTCTAGAGATATAGGACTAGAGTTTACCTGTGGATAATTGGCATGGGACTTTAAAAATTACTGTTACTTAAAACACTTGTATGGCCATCACTTTGTATCAGACACAGTTCTAAACACTACAAATATTAAGTCATTTAGTGCTCACAACAAATCTACATAACATGAGCAGATAACTATTATCCTCAGTTTATGCATGAGGGACACTGAGGCTGTTTCTCTTAACAAAGGCCTTCCAACCAAGCACCCTTTCTAGGGATACGCAGTGTGGATCTGGCTGACAGGCAGTGCCAGCATTGGGTGGGGCAGACCTGGCAGTGGTGGCGGCAGCAGAGGCGGTAGTGTCAGACATGCAGATTCTTGACCTGCCCCAGAGCTACTGAACCAGAATCTGTGCTCTGCAGGTGATTCTGATGGATGGCCAAGTTTAAGGCCAAGTTAAGGCCAAGTTAAGAGAGATGTAGTCCACTTTTTCATTCTTAGAAAGATGATCTGAAAGATTAGCCTTCTATATCCAGCTAATTGTTCAAAATCAGGTATTTTAATTTTATGCAGCCTTTCCCCTTCTTTGTTAAAGCTCACTTCTCAGGTAGAGGAACTGGGCACAGCAGGGTTAGAATCAACTCGTTAATCAGGGGTCATTACAGCAGGATGTAGTGCATGCAGGGGGCTGGGATATGTGGTGACGGGGGCTGGGGAAGGTACAGGGAGAGGCACCGCAGACCACAGGACAGTGTCCCTGCCTGACAGAGTACCTCATCCCCATGTGCAAGAAGGGGAGAGGGACAGACAGGGGCACTGGCCTCTTATAGTGACATCCCATGTACAGCTAGCCTAAGGCAATTTAGCAATATATCCTTGTCAGGGAGAAAGGAAGAAAGAAGAGAAGGAAGGGAAGGAAGGAAGGAAGGAAGGAAGGAAGGAAGGAAGGAAGGAAGGAAGGAAGGAAGGAAAAAGGGAGGGAGGAAGGAAGGCAGGGAGATGATTTGATGTTGAAGGCATCCCCCCTCACATTCCCATGAGAAGATGCCTCAGAGAGAACCTGCATTTCCCTGAGGTTCTAGGTTACCATGGGCCTTTTTAGCACATAGCTTTTTTTATATGTATATACCTGAGAAGGGATCTAAAGATTTTTCATTAAACATGACCCTGAATGCAAACCAACCATTTGCACTGGTTGTCAGTCAAAAAACATGGTCTGTCTAGTGCTAGAAGAAAATGGCTATATTAGGCTTCCTGAGAGATGTATGCGTTCCATTCTTTATGGGTGATTTAAAGGATTCTCAGGAGACATTTTGATTCCATGTACTTCCCTGTGTGTGCTGACTTTAGACACTACCTTTTATGTAAGAGGCAACCACAGTGTTTATGAAAGCCTATTTTCTGACTTTCCATGTTGTCAAAGCTGAAAAATTGGCTAACCAGATTCTACCCTAAGCTGTAAGATCCACACTGTGAGGGAGAAACTTGACTGCAGCCCTAGGAGGAAGCAAGAACTTACAATCATTGGTGGAAGCTGGCTGTAAAAATATCCACTGCAATATTTCTGTGCTTACACAGTGAGTGTGTGCTCCAAAACCCTACAAATTGCAGGGCCAGGTGTCTCTGGGTCTGTGAGGGTGCTAGGCAAGGGGTCAATGCACTCTTTCCCCACCCACACTGCCCTTGTCTTGGCAGCTTGGGCTCTACTTGTCCATCTTCTGCAGCCAGCCCTGTTGGTGCTTCTTGATCCCATGGTGACCCCTTCCTCTCACTGATGAGGCATGGAGTGGACCCAGCAGGGGCTGTGCCCGGTCAACCTGAGCCTCCCTCTCACAAATGTGATCTGAGTGGCAGGCCATCTGTGGCTGGCCATCCAGATGGCAGCAGCTTTGGAGCCATGAGGTCCTGTGGACTCTGGGCTGGTAGATGCCAAGCAGAGACAAGCAGACAGAAGCAGGGATGAAGTGGGCCTGGAGTGAGCAACCAACCATGTAAGCGACTCTCCCGCACTGGTTTCCTGGGCCTCACTGAGCCTGACTTGCTGTCCTAGGTCTCCTTTACCTATAACCTCACACCAACCCCATTCCCCTATTAATTGAGCCAGTTGGCATTGGCTTCTGTCTCCTGCATCCGAACAAGGCTTTACTGGAGCAAACAATGAGGCTGAGCTTTACACTGTCCCCTGGGGCCCTCAAAGGCCTGCTAAGGATTTTACAAAGGAGCCACATCTCTAACCCCTTGTAGAACTCACTGTGGCGCTTCAATCACTTGTGACCTCTTAAGACCCAAAATGCAAACTTCTAGAATTTAGATGGTCTTGGCAAGTTCGTTAAGAAACCCCTTTCTACAGGACAGGTATTTTTTTCCTGGCGCTATGTAAAATGCCCACACTTGTTCTGTATCCTTCCTTTTCTGATGAGTTCTCTGTGCCACTGAATGTCGGGTATGAATTTCCCCTAGCTTATCAATTAGGTGTAGAAACAATAACAGTAGTTTCCAGTAGTTATCAACTTTTCAGCACAGAAACTTTTTTCTTAAGCTAATGTTACTTGAAACCTCAGTACAGAAGAGATATAAGCAGGGCTGCCCTCTGGTTTCTTCTTTCGGCATCTCTCCCCCACTCCATCTGCAGGCTCTTCTAGAAGCCAAGGATGCCAGGAACAAGCATTCAGGGCATTGCTCAGGGCGGCAGATCGTTTCATCCTTATCTAGAGCAAATATCATGGAGCACCCGTTACACATTATAGCCCCTGACAAGCTCTGGAAATACAGCAAAGTACAAGACACATCCCCCACATAAAGGAGAGGCGGCTGGGCGAGAGCCTGTGCCAAGTTTGGAGGTGTGGCTAGGGCTGTGGGGCTCAGAGCTGAGAGGAGTTGCCAGGGGCTAGAGTAGTTGGGGAAGGGGCCACTGCCACCCAGCATGTGGGACTGGAGCAGAATTTCCTTGGGTTTACATAAAAAGAGAAGGGGTGCATACAGACAAGACACAGACAAGAGGAGAAACGTGAGCAAGGGTGGAACTGTCTGGGCACACTCAGGGAATGGCCAGCTGATGAATTTGGTTGGAGTAGCAGGGCATTCTCAATGAGAAAATAGGAAGAGGCCAGAATTTGAATGACAGCCTAGGAAAATTCAACTCATTTCAGAGGCCATCAAGAGCCCTGTATGATTCAACTTAGGAAAAAAAGCATTAGGAAGAAAAAGAAAAACAAGATAAGCAAAAAAATGAGACATCAAGCTGCTCAGTTGTGGTGTTTGAGGTGGATCTGCAGGAAAGGCGAACGGTCAGAAAAGGAAACATTGTTGACACAATTCCCCACTGTTGACCTTCTTCCCCAAAGGGTCACACGTCTTCCAGACTGAAGACAAGCGCATTACCTTCCACTTATTTGTCAGGCATCAGAAAGCACAGTGACTCATTTGAAGTCCCCAGCTGAGGACTCCCAGGGGCCCTGACTCACAGGCCTTCCCAGAAGAATCCTGTCCAAGCACATATGCGTGATCACCAGACACTTGTTCATCGGCTGGTGAAAGCAGCCTCCTGGCCAGGTCAGTGCTTCTCAGATCTTTCCTCTTCTGCTCAAACCCATGAACAGGAAACACCTAAACTCTCTCCCAGCCTCAGGCTCAGCCTCAGCTTACTATGACACACTTGCAGCCAAACGAATCCAGAGAAGAATGGCCCCATGTTGAAGCCTCTCCTAAAACCAGCAAAGTGAACACAAACACCTACACAAAAATACAGTAATTCCTTCTCATTTGTGTGTAACAGCAAAACAAAAACAAAAACAAAAACAAAAACAAAACCCAAACACAGTCATTCCTGAAGCAGGCATGAGCATCAGTGCTATACAGGTGAAAGCTATACTCAGGTTACAAACTTCCATGGGGACAACAGTGTAAGACATTCCCTCATTGGACACAATTTGATGGTGACACATTAGGGCTAGCCAGCTCTGTCTCTGTCTCTCTCTCCTACATAATCAGTAGCCTGAATCTGTCCAGTAGTAGACTAGAGTGAAATAGATTCTCCAGGTGGGAACACAACAAGGGACTTTACCCAACCACCCCAGAGCTCTTAGGCACGTTATTCCATAAGGCACATGTTCACCTGTGTCACCCACTGTGTGATGCATGCTCCAACAGAAGAGTAAATGAGATATTTAGAGTTGATGTCATGACTCATGAGATGGAGATGGAATTGAAGATCTTATAAGCAAAAGTTTAAAGAGATGCTGCCAGTAATAAATAATATTTGAGCTGACAGGAGAACTCTACGTATATCTTCTCTTTGATCCTTATAAGGATCTGGAGACATGGGGAAAGTACATGTCCATTTTCTGTTGCTTACAACAGAATACTTAAAACTGGGTATTTTATTAGGAAAGAAATGTATTTCTTATAGTTATGGAGGCTAGGAAGTTCCAGGTTGAGAGGCCACATCTGGTGAGAGCCTTCTTGCTGGTGGGGACTCTCTGCAGAGTCCTGGGGTCCTCACACGGCGAGGTTCTCTTCTTCTTCTTGTAAAGCCACCAGTTCCCCTCCTGTGATAACCCATTAACCATTAATCCATGAATGGGTTAATCCACTTATGAGGGCAGAGCCCTCATGATTCAATCACCTCTTAAATGCCTCACCTCTCAATACTGCCCCATTGGGGATTAAGTTTCTACGTGAATTTTGAGGGGAGCCTTCAAACCACAGCAGTGCATTTGGGCAGGGTGGCAAGAACAGAAGCATAAAGAGTCTGAGTGTCTAATACAAGGTCCCTGAACAAGGGAGGGCTTGGACACCCTCTCATCCTGGTCCTCTGGTTTCAGAGGCTGTGTTCTTTCCAACAACTCCACAGGGTGGATGAGAATGACATCATCAGAAAAGGGACACAGAGGGACAAGGACAGCCACCGTACATCCCCCATCAGTGAAGGAAGGCTTTCTGGCAAGTGGGTTGCAATGGACTTCCCAGCACCTTGCTCAGAATTTCCAGGAATCTGTTCCCAAGGCTCTGGGGGGCAAGGGCAGAGGACGTTCCATGGTACCCTTAGTCAGGACAGCGCATCAGCTGCAGCTGCAGCCAGTGACTCAGCACTGATGGGAAAGCCATCAGCTGGAAGCCGGACCAGACACACTCCCTGAGGCCACTGGCTATAGTCAATACTGGACACGTACCCCTCCCAGTGCCCATCATGACTCCAGAGGAAGGAACTCTTCAAAGAACCTCCTGGTGACTGTGCTGCCTTTCTTCCACAATAAATATGTCATCTCTCCTTCATTATTTTATATGTATAATACACACAAACATATACATAAATTATATATAATATTATTATATATAGATATATAAAGTTTTTTTATAGAGGCAAGGTCTCACTATTTTGCCCAGGTTGGTCTTGAACTCTTGGGCTCAAGCAATCCACCCACCTTGGCCTCCCAAAGTGTTGGGATTACAGGCGTGAGCCATCGTGCCCGGCCACTCTTCATTATTTTTCTATTCCAACTAGTTTTCTAAAATTTCTAATTAAAAAAATCCAAACAGTACCAAAGGCTGTAAAATGAAAAGCAATAGAGGTTGAAATATAGGATTCTAGTTATTGACACATAAATGTAATGCAGTATCTGGAAACTTCCATTTTTACAAGATGAGAAAATTAACCTTCCATTTCTGCTCTCCACCCCTGTCCCTAACCTCTGGGTCCCTTGGTATCACTGCTACATGGCACCACGTTTTATAACTGTATGTCTTGCCCTAGAAATATAATTCTTTGTGATTATATACCTTGATTCTTAAAATTAAAAACAAACAAGTAGCATGTGTAATACTCTGCTTGTGGTAGTATTATTCTTTCCAGAGGCAGGTGGAGACCCTCAAAGAAGGATGTACAGTCATGAGTCATTAAGCGTGTGCTGCTCCGAGGGAAATAAGTTGGGAGAAGGAAGTGGGAAGGGATGGAGTGATGTACTGAAGTTATTTTTCCTGAGCATGTTGAAGGCATTTCTCTAATTCCTATCATTGAATGGCAGGAAGGATGGGAGGAACACAGTCAAGGACCTTCCTTCACATACTTATCTGTATTTTTGAGCACTGGCCAGGTGCTGGGCACTATGCTAAGTGCTTAAGAAGCACATAAAGAATGGTTCTCACCTTCACGGGGAAGACAGGAAAAACCAGTGTGCAGAGAGAAAGCTCCAAGGAGGCAGGGTTTTTTTTCTTTTGTGGCTTGTTCGCTGTTGTATTTGTAGTATTCAGACTAGCCAATTATCAAATGAAAGAATGAGAGCAATGGCAGAGCTATGCATGGCTGGGGGATGGGGAGACAGGTAGGGGAGGAGCACCTATGACAGCACTCAGGAGGAGGCCTGGAGGGCTCAGAGAATGCTCCCGAAGGGAGCTTGGGTTGAATTTTGAAGACCAAGTAGGAGTAGGACATGGAAAAAAAGTGGGAAGGGGAATCCCCAGTAGTTTGGTGGAAGCAGAAGGTGAGTTTGGGAACATGAAAGGAGATGAAGAGGGAATGACGAGGGGAAAGAAGGGCCTTGTGTGCCAGGCAGAGAAGCCTGGCTGCATTCCAGGGGTGACAGAGCGCTTCGGAGGGTTGTTAGCAAAGGAGTAGTGTGGTTGGGCTGTGTTTTAGAGACGCTCTGTGTGGGTAGTGCGGGGAGGACCTGGGGGCTGGAGGAGTCTAGGTAGGGGCTCTGTGATGAGACATGATAAGAAGCTGGCTAAGGTGCTGAGGTTGGAGGGAAGGGCCTAGATCCAGGAAACATTTAGGAGGTAGAGTGTACACAGTTTGGTAGCTGAGGGGCTTTCTGGGATCGACAAGAAGTCCAGGTTGAGTTTCTGATCTGCGTAAACGAGGGGATGGTGACATCATTCACAGAAAGAGAGATTAAGAAAAGAGCAGTGGCTTCAACAAGTTTTGAGGAGGTGCTCGGTGCCACTGCAGATGTGTTGTGCATGTGGGATATTCAAATGGGGATGACTCTAGACAAGTGGATCTATCTCTAGATCTGAGACTTATTGGAAAGTTAAGTAGTAGATGAGGCTGAGGACAGAAAAATGTAGGGTATTACGCACATGTATGAGAAACACCACCTTTAAGTATGGATAGACATAGAAGTCCACAAAGGAGACTGGGAGAAGGTGAACCGGAAGAGAGGGTGTCACTGTTCCTGTGCAGTGGTGTGTGAACAAATGAATGATGAATATATGTGTATGTGAAATGAGGAATTACCTTACCTTTCGTCCTGGCTTTCCCATCTTGAACTTTAAGCATTGGACTATACAACTAGAATCTTTCCCCATTAATCTTGGTGCAGCAGCCACCAGAGGCATGACCTAGTTCTGCATGTGGTTATAAAGTTTCTCAAGGGTTTTCAGGAAAGATTGGAAGACACAGAGCCTCAGTAGTTTTCCAACCAGTAGTTTCTCTGGCAATTAGCTTTATATATTTTTAAAATAAACTTTATATTTTGCAGTAGTTTTTAGATTTTGAGAAAAGTTGACAAGATAGTACAAAGAATTCCCATATACCCAATACCCAGTTTCCTCCATTATTCGTGTATTACATTACTGTGGTGCATTTCTTATAACTAACAGGCCAGTACGGATATAGTATTATTAACTAAAGTCCAAGCTTTATTCAGTTTCCTTAGTTTTTAACTAGGGTCCTTTTTCTGTTCTAAGGAAGCATCCAGGTGACCACATTCCATGTGGTTATCATGTCTTAGGCTCCTCTGGGCTTTGACAGTTTCTCATGCTTTCCTTGTTTTCTTAATGACCCAGATAGTTTTGAGAAGTGCTGGTCAAGTATTTATAGAATTTTCTCCCATTTTATTTTGACATTTTTCTCATGGTTGGACTAGGGTCATGGGTTTGGGGGAGGAAGACCACAGAGGTAAGGTGCTGTTCCCATCACATCATATCAAGGTACAGACCATCAACATCATCACTGCTGATGTTGACCTTAATCACCTGGCTAACATAGTGTTTGTCAGATTTCCCTTTTTCTCCCTTTCCATGCTGTACTCTTTGGAAGGAAGTCTGTGTGTGGCCCACACTTAAGGAATATGGAGTTATACCCCACCTTCTTGAGGAAAGAGGCAGTTAGCTTTTAAAATCTCACCCTGCCTTTTCATTTGAGGAGAACATCTCCTCACCTTCTTTTCCTGCCTTTCAGACACCCTTTTAAGAACACACCAGCCTGTCAACTATAGAGTCTGACTTTCTAGGGACCTTTTATGGGACTTAATATTTCTAAATGTGTCTAAATACACACACCTCAAAAAAACTACATCACAAGATTTTAAAATGCAGGTAAAATGATTTCCTTTCGGGCATGGAGGTCCCTTTGAAGCAGGCCTAGAAGGATGCCTCCTTGTCCAGGGGTCTATCTGGCAAAGCCTCACCCTTTGTCTGCTCTGCTGGTGCCACGAGTGAGCCTGGCCTAACTGCAAAGTCAGAAATAAGTGACACCACCCTCCTCAAGAGGGAAGAATTAGAAAGGAAGTACTTGAAAAGAATAATGATGCAGAAGGTATTTTCATTATATTATAGCTAAATAAAGTCCTACTTTGTTTCAAAAACAACACTTTGTTCCTATAAACCAAGAGTATCACTGTAACAAACACAACATGATCAGAGATTGGATCACTTCAAAGAGAATTAAGGCACAGAGTTTCACACCGAGACTGTAGAAAAGAGGATTATTATTTAAGGATACTGAAACTCTAACAAGAATAATTGTCATGTGAGTTAGGAAACATAGTACTTGTATCTTAGCACAATAAATTTTTACAATTTAATAAAACATTATTGCATTCTGATAAGATAAAACCTTAACCCCCTGCTTTGTTTCCCTCCCTTGGCTGTTTCCTGTCCCCCACCCTGCTCCCCTGCAACCCTGCTGCCTCTCCATGGGTTGGGAGGAGCAAGGAGGCAAAGCACATTAACTATTTTTTTCTCATTCTCTTTTCCTCCTTATTGCCTGGACTTTGAAGTTCAGTGTCTTGTAAACATTAACTTGCTTCTTAAATAAAGCTGCAAAGAGCAAACTGTAATCTGAGCATATGATTTACCTCAACATTTTCCCATGAGCTCTAAGGATTCTGATTTCTTCTCTACCATCATGTCCCCGTCTCATAGAGTTACTTTGAAATAGTCTTAACTTATCATTATTATTGTTATTACTTTGGTATTGACATGTTTTCCAAAGAATGCCTCTTCGAGATGATTTTAGATAGCAATATTCACTAAGTTTTAAAAATGTTGTTACTTTTTTTTTTTAATTAAAGAAAAAACATGTTAAATGGCAGCACAGGTAGTAAAAGATGGGGCAAAAATTATACTGGCTGAAGTCTGGGACTCTCTGAACACTTTCATTAGTCAGTTTCACAAGTAAAATTGATTGCACAGGTAAAGCCTTAATCATCTTATTATAATTTTAGGAATAATCCACAGCAGCTAAGATGGTACATTTATTTGTTTTGCTAGTCACCAGCCATCATCTGCTTATATTATCAACAGTGTTTGTTTGTTGGTTTGTCTTTTTTACAGTTGTGCTAATCATGGTAATCCGAATTAGTCTAGCAAACACTTCAACTCACCAAACTCTATGCTTCACTCATGCAGTCTTTGCAAAACTGGTGTTAAAAGGAAGAGTTTTCTGAATTTGCCTTGGAGATGTTTTTATATTTTCTCCTAGGTTACATTTTATTTTCCCCAAATTAAGGAAGTATACAAATATAGTGACTTTTCCTAACCTTGAGAACTTTAATATATGTTGCTACCTGTGTTGCTGAAGAAAGAATCCCTTAGTCTTAACAGCCTGACTCTGTACAAACTATATTTAATTACTCCCCTTCTATCTCCACTGTGGGTGGGTTCTTTTGCCATGAACAGTGTATGTCATTTAAAGTTGGCTTGCTGGACCTGAAGTGTGTCAATGTATGATCTCAAATAAATGAAAGACTGATACTAAAAAAAATGCTAATTTTCTTAATTTTTTTCCCCTGCACTGAGCTGTTTTTCCTTGACACACAATTAAATAGTTTTGAGCCTTTGCTAAATTACTGTGTGGTTAATTTTGCTCAATGGCAGGAAAGTTAGATATTTGTAAATTTCCTCAGTTTACAAATTAGCTGACCTTTTCTAAATATCAAATGGACCAGTTGCAATCAATTCTATCACCACCATGATCAGCTTGCATTTATCCATAAGACATCTGTTTGTACACCAAAATAAAGTTCTTCACTGTTTTAATTTGCTTTTGAGAACTGGCATAGACACAGAACAAATGGCTGATAATGTTACAGAGTTTTGAATTTATCTTAAAATATGATCACTGCTGTTTACATCTAAGTTTCAAAGAATACCTTTTTTGTTGTTATTCCGCTTGTCTGCTATTATTTTATCTTTATAAATATACTCTTCATTTTACAAAGTAACTTCAATTGCTTTATTGATTCCAGATAGCAGGGATAATATACCCAATTAACTTTGAAAACAAGACTGTTATCATCACATGATTTCTGAATAATACATTAGCACTTTTTACATTCATACCTACTCTCCAATCCCTTTTTCTTTCTCTTCTGCCCTTCTTTCCTCCTGTCTTTCTTTTCTTTCTTCATCAATTATTTATTGAGCATCAACATGTCAGGCACTATGCTAGATGCTGGGGAATCAATAATAGATAAACTCTTGGTCTCCATGAAGCTTATTCTATTGATTTAAAATCTTTCCTATCTGTTTGTTCCAAGGGTCATTGAGAGAAAATACACTAATGGAATTCAAGGGAAAGAAAGCAAACATAGAGAGCTTTCACTAAGTTGAAGAAAAAGTATGTCACCAACCTTTAGCTGTTGCAGAGTTATCTTCTTTTCAGGCTCTGGCTATATCAACAGTTCCTCTTTTCCCCAAGAACTGGCTCTGGAAAGGGCATTCTTCTTCCTCTAGCATACATAACCCTGGGTGGGAATGTTTAGATGGATACCATTTGGATGAGACCCAGGACAGCAGGAGAGGCCTCCTAGAAAACTCAAATGCCCACATTCATTTGGTAGGGCTGCCCGAGGCCTTGGCTAGAGGGCTTCTGTAGACAACCACAAATGCACAGGAAAAATTGGGGAAAATCAGATAAAGGCAAACCATTAAATGACACATGTACAGAAGGGAAACAGTTAAGAATTAACTCAAATTAATTTAAGGCTACAAGAGCAAGTGGTGCAATGGCTTAGTTAATAAGAAGCTAGTCTCCAAAGCTATGGCTTTTGAGCCAAATGACTAAGGGCCTTCAGAGCTACCAAGAGGCAGGTGGCTGGACAAAGGGACCTATCACAGAGAGAATCATAAATCATCATGGGGACTAGGAGTATACACCGTACAATGGATGGAAACAGATTTGTTCACACATCCATCTACCCATATATATATCTATTACTATTGATTCAGCAAACGCTTCTTGATTACCACTGTTCTAGGTGATGGTGCTGGGGATACAGCAGTGAACATGCCCTCATGAAGCTTAAAATTCAGCAACACACAGGGGGCTTGTTGAAAAATCAACTGGAATGTAGATAGGGATTATACAAAGAAAAAGACAATGTTGAAACTTGCATCTGCCAAGTTTGGCTAGTTTCTTTGGAATGCCAGGGCCCAAAGAACCTATCCCTTCAACTTTTCACTAGTCTGAAGTTGTGCCCCTTTTTTATCTTTCTCTCAGCTCAGCAAGACTATATAAGTATCCACATCTTTAGGCTCAGGCTCATCTATACTGAGGCCTTCAGTCCTGCCCTAACAGGAAACATGAAACCCTTGGATGTCTGCACTTGCCTAGGAATCAGCTTCTTGAATTTTGGATTTCTTTATGATTTTTGACCTCTAAAAATTGAGCTCAAGTTCCTGGCTTTCCCAGGCTCAATATTTACCCAATGTCCTTTGCTTAACTGATATCCATCCATCTTCATGACCCCACTCAAATATCTAACCCGAAGAACTGGAGTTGGGGGTGTAACAGCCCATTCAGAATGTGTAGGAAGTGCAGTCAGTGGACAGAAGTGAGCAAACCCAAAACTGAGATGGGTTAAATACCTGGAGGCCAGATCAGGAGGTATAGATCACAGGCATCATAGTTTATGGAGAACACATTTCTTCTAGAAGACGGTACCAGAAATTTTTCATGCTGTATTGTGATTTGAAGATAGTTTAGTGGTGAGAGTAAGGGGCTTCTTTGCAAATAAAATCAGGGAAAAGACTATTTGTTAATTCAGACAAAACAGAAGGGTACAGGACAAATAACTACCTGTAGAAGAGTGATTGTCCTTGAACAGTCTGGAAAAGCTAGGGAGTAAGGATTTATCACCATGTCATCAGCACTGCTGGGATGGATGGATGGATGACTGACTGGTCTTCTTGTCCATTTGGAAGCCATGTCCTATAGACATGGACTATCATAATTTCATTCATTCATTCATTCATTCATTCTTCTGTTTATTGATTTTATTTTACTATTTTATTTTTTTGAGAGGAAGTCTCACTCTGTTGCCCAGGATGGAGTGCAGTGGCGCCATGCTGGCTCACTGTAACCTCTGCCTCTCAGGTTTAAGTGATTCTCCTGCCTCAGCCTCTTGAGTAGCTGGGACATGCAACACCATGCCTAGCTACTTTTTATAGTTTAGCAGAGATGGGGTTTCCCCATGTTGGCCAGGTTGGTCTTGAACTCCTGACCTCAAGTGATCTGCCCATCTCGGCCTCCCAAAGTGCTAGGATTACAGGCATGAGCCACCGTTCCCAGCCTCCTTTTTAAATCTAGATACTATTAATATAACTTGATAGATAAAACACAATCCCTTTCCTCTTGGAGCTCACAGTCTAATGGGAAATACAGGCTTATACTCGACTAATTAAAATACTGTGGGTTGAGGTTTCTGACAGAAGGTTCCTTGGGATCTCAGAGCAGAGGCAATCTAATGCTCCCCAGGAAACTGAGAGAAAGCATTGCTAAGGAAGTGACCTTTCAGTTGGACAAGGGTCACAAGGATATTTCCAAGGTACATTTTTTTTTTTTTTTTTTGTCTTCACTTAGCTCTTCCTAATGGGAAAAGATTTTTTAGGACTAGTCTACCATGAATAGTTCACTATTCCGAAAAAATACGGTTCTCACTGTTAATCAGTGAATTCCAATTAATTACTTAGAACTAGTGTGTAAATTACTTACTTAGGCCTGAACTGAATTTTTTTTTGAATCTACAAAGCCCAAGACTAATCCTTTAGCAGGGGTAGAAGATATGATAACTGAAAGACCCAGCCAAATTGGCCAGACATCCCTATTTTTCTTTACCAACTTACTATTGGCAACTGGCTCAACCCAGGAACTTTTAGGGCAGTGTAACAGCAAGCTCCACGCTTCCTAAACAAAAAGTAAAAATGTGTATGGGAGTGTAGCAGGGGCCTCTTCTATACT
This sequence comes from Piliocolobus tephrosceles, assembly GCF_002776525.5. NCBI lineage: Eukaryota > Metazoa > Chordata > Mammalia > Primates > Cercopithecidae > Piliocolobus > Piliocolobus tephrosceles. The sequence continues at coordinate 163,715,365 of NC_045435.1, read as the reverse complement.
TAAAGAAGGTATTTTCAAACAGTTCCTAATAACAGTTAACTGGAGGACTTGAATTAACTTTTATTTTCCCAGGACCCTAAGCCTTTAGGCTTTCAAGCCTCTGCTAGGGCTGTCATAACAAAATACCATAGACTGGGTGGCTTAAACAAGAAAAATGTATTTTCTCACAGTCTGGAAGCCAAAAGTTCAAGATCAAAGTGTTGGTAGGGCGGGCTTCCTCTGAGGCCTCTCTTCTTGGCTTGCACATGGCCACTCTTTTGCTGCCTCTTCACATGGGCTTTTCTCTGTGCCTCCACATCCCTAGCGTGTCTCTTCTGTGTATAAGTTTCTCCTTATAAGGAGACCAGTCATATTGGATTAAGGACCACTCTAATGGCTTCATTTTAACTTAACCACCTCTTTAAAAGCCCCACCTCCAAATACTGTCAAATCCTGAGATATTGGAGACTAGGGCTTCAATCTATAAATGTTAAGGAGATACAATTCAGCACATGACATCCCCCCTTTGCAGATTCCTGTTCTCTGATTGCCCTATGATTCACTGTGTGGACAACTGCATGAATCACTGAGGAAGCCAGTGACCACAGGGTCCTCTACTTCTTAAAAGAATGCCCACTTCAAACTAAGAAAGAAGTGGGAGAGTCTTGGGACCTGCATACCATAGGCATACCTGCACTCGACTGCAGAGTGAGCCTCTTTTCATGTCCTCCCAGGATTTGGGACAGCTTCCTGAGTTTTACGAGTGACATAGTGAGTTTCTATTAAAAGCAGCTGAAATGTCCATTTTGTACCTCAGGAGCACATGGGAAAGATGCAGACCATTGGCCACCAGAGGCTTTGGACTAAGGAGTCTTCAAAGAGCTCAGGCTGTTCTGTAGAAGCAAAATACAATGTAATAATAGAGTCAAGATGACACAAAGTAAAAAGAACTCTGCAAAGCACAGTTAGTACCACTCTGAAAATCAATGTTTCCTGTTTGCTAACAAACCTCATTCCCCGGGGGACCCTGGTCAATGTGAACAGGTCCTATTTGCCAGTGGCTGTACGTCAATTTGCTGAATGCCAGTTTTTTCCATTTTACATGTGTAGTCCCTGCCAGTCCCACCCCTTCTCTTCCTGTCCCTCTAAGTTTCTTCAGTTATTTCCAATCCCTCTCATTTGTTTTTATTTCCATCAGTCCCTCTAAATGCCTTTTATCTCCTCTCCCCCTCCCCCAACCAATCCTAGTTCTTCCAAATCTCTCCTGGCCCCACACATCCCCCGCCTTTATATTCCAGTCCTTTAGTACCTCCCATTGTGTCCATTCCCCTAGCCCCTGCAACTCTTCCCCAGCTCCCCGCTACCTCAAAGTGTACACATGCATTTTAATGTTGATAAGGGGTCCAACTGCTTATCACAAATGCTGTACCAATTTACATGCACATCAACATTAAACTCAATGAAAAGGCTTGATCTCAGAAATACCTTCAATAACCCCATTACTCTTTAACTATCTGATAATATGCTTTGTGAAAATAAACATCATACTGCTACTTTATTTTGTATTTTTTTGAATACTAGTAATGTTGAAAATGCTGTCATATGTTGGTTGGCCAATTGTGTTTCTGATTCTGTAATTACCTGTCATATGGTTTGGCTGTGTCCCTACCCAAATCTCATCTTGAATTTCCATATGTTGTGGAAGGGACCTGGTGGGAGGTAATAGGATTATGGGGGGCAGGTCTTTCCACGTTGTTCTTATGATAGTGAAAAAAGTCTCATGAGATCTGATGATATTATAAGGGGAGTTTCCCTGCCCAAGCTCTCTCTTTGCCTGCTGCCATTCATGTAAGATGTGACTTGCTCCTCCCTGCCTTTAGCCATGATTGTGAGCCCTCCCCAGCCATGTGGAACTGTAAGTCCATTAAACCTCTTTCTTTTGTAAATTGCCCAGTCTCAGGTACGTCTTTATCAGCAGTGTGAAAACGAACTAATACAGTAAACTGGTACCTGTAGAGTGCGGCCATTGCCAAAAAGAAACCTGAAAATGTGGAAGTGACTTTGGAACTGGGTAACACAAAGAGATTGGAACAGTCTGGAGGGCTTGGAAGAAGATAGGAAAATGTGGGAAAGTTTGGAACCTCCTACAGACTTGAATGGCTTTGACCAAAATGCTGATAATGATATGGAGAATGAAATCCAGGCTGAGGTGGTCTCAGATGGAGATGAGGAACTTGTTGGGAACTGCAGCAAAAGTAACTCTTATGTTTTAGCAAAGAGACTGGCAGCATTTTGCCCCTGTCCTAGAGATTTGTGGAACTTTGAAATGGAGAGAGATGATTTAGGGTGTCTGTGGAAGAAATTTCTAAGCAGCAAAGCATTCAAGAGGTGACTTGGGCACTGTTAAAGGCATTCAGTTTTATAAGGGAAGCAGTGCACAAAAGTTTGGAAAATTTGCAGCCTGACAATGCATTAGAAAAGAAAATCCCATTTTTCTAAGGAGAAATTGAAGCTGGCTTCAGAAATTTACATAATGAGGAGCTGAATGTTAATCCACAAGACAATGGGGAAAATGTCTCCAGGGCATGTCAGAGGTCTTCATGGCAGCCCCTCCTATCACAGGTCTGGAGGCCTAGGAGGAAAAAATGGTTTCATGGGCTGGGCCCAGGGTCCCTGTGCTGTGTGCAGCCTAGGGACTTGGTGCCCTGTGTCCCAGCCACTCCAGCTGTGGCTGAAAGGGGCCAATGAAGAGTTCAGGCTGTGGCTTCAGAGGGTGCCAGCCCCAAGCCTTGGCAGTTTCCACATGGTATTGAGCCTGTGAGTGCACAGAAGCCAAGAATTGGGGTTTGGGAACTTCTGCCTATATTTCAGAGGATGTATGGAAACACCTAGATGTCCAGAAAGAAGTTTGTTGCAGGGACAGGGCCCTCATGGAGTACCTGTGCTAGGGCAGTGCAGAAGGGAAATGTGGGGTAGGAGCCCCCACACAAAGTTCCTAATGCAGCACTGCCTAGTGGAGCTGTGAGAAGAGGACCACCATCCTCCAAACCCCAGAATAGTGGATCCACCAACAGCTTGCACCATGCACCTGGAAAAGCTGCAGATACTCAATGCCAGCCTGTGAAAGCAGCCAGGAAGGAGGCTGTACCCTGCAAAGCCACAGGGGCAGAGCTGTCCAACACCATGGGATCCCACATCTTGCATCAACGTGACCCAGATGTGAAACATGGAGTCAAAGGAGATCATTTTAGAGCTTTAAGACTTTACTATTCTGCTAGATTTCGGACTTGCATGGGGCCTGTAACCCCTTTGTTTTGACCAATTTCTCCCATTTGCAACAGCTGTATTTACCCAATGCCTATACCCCACTGTATCTAGGAAGTAACTAACTTGCTTTTGATTTTACAGGCTCATAGGTAGAAGGGACTTGCCTTGTCTCAGATGAGACTTTGGACTGTGGACTTTTGAGTTAATGCTGAAATGGGTTAAGACTTTGGGGGACTGTTGGGAAGGGATGATTGCTTTTGACATATAAAGACATGAGATTTGGGAGAAGACATGAGATTTGGGAGGAGCCAGGGGTGGAATGATATGGTTTGGCTCTGTGTCCCCACCCAAGTCTCATCTTGAATTCCCATGTGTTGTGGGAGAAACCTGGTGGGAGGTAATAGAAGCATGGGGGCAGGTCTTTCTCATGCTGTTCTCGTGATAGTGAATAAGTCCCATGAGATCTGACAGTAGTATAAGGGGAGTTTCCCTGCACAAGCTCTCTCTTTGCCTCCTGCCATCCATGAAAGATGTGACTTGCTCCTCATTGTCTTCAGCCATGATTGTGAGGCCTCCCCAACCATGTGGAACTATAAGTCCATTAAACCTCTTTCTTTTGTAAATTGTCTAGTCTTGGGTATGTCTTAATCAGCAGTGTGAAAATAGACTAATACAGCCTGTTAATATTCTTTGTCCATTTTTCAATTAGGCTGCCTTTTTCTTACTGATTTATTTTTTATTTATCTTGTGAATATTTTTCTCCTACATATACCTTGTCTTCAAACTAACTGGGCTAAGACAGATTGAATATTCCTTAAAATGCTGTTACACAGACATAAAGGAATACTGGCCAACAAATATTTTGCAGAAATGTTCAAAAACTGTTAAAAGAGTACTATCCAGTATGAATTGCCAAAAACCTTTTAATAAGTAAAAGAAGTAAGTAAATGTGGTGAATTGGTCAATCACTGAACTGGCTTTTAGCAAATGAGGCTGCTTATTTTACCAGCATATCTTCTCAAATACCTCAAAATATGACAGCATTTCTTAGTTTTATATTTCCATTTTCCCTTCAATTTCATTACTATTATTTCTTTCCTTTTTAAATCATATAGGCGATATATTTTATTGTGGAAATAATTTAAATATATATAGGGAATTGTAGCAGGCATTTTTTTGTGTCTAATAGTCATGCCCTGCCTTCCGTGTTGGCAAAGCCCAAATCTTGTTCAAGTATCTACTAATCTTGTTAATTGAATTATTTAATTCTCTAATATTATCACAGGAGCTGGGTGTGGTGGCATTCTCCTATACGCCCAGCCACTTAGAAGGCTGAGGTGGGAGGATCACTTGAGCATAGGAGGTTGAGGCTACAGTGAGTTCTGATTACATCACTGCATTCCAGCCTAGGTGACAGAGCGAGACCCTGTTTATAAAAAAATAAAATAAAAATAAAAATAATTTTATTATAGCTCGTGTATCACTTATCCAAAATGCTTGGGATCAGGAGTATTTTGGACTTTTTCAGATTTTTGAATATTTGCATTATACTTACCAGTTCAGCATCCTTAACCTGAAAATCCAAAATCCAAAATGTCCAGTGAGCATCTTCTTTGAGCGTCATATAGGTACTCAAAAAGTTTCACATTTTGGAGCATTTTGGGTTTCAGATTTTGGGATCAGGATGTTCAACTGGCACCAGGTTTATGGATTTCTAAGAGTTACATTAAAAGAAGGAAACTTGTCTTTGATTTATGAATTTCTAAGAGTTATATTAAGACAAATTTGCTTTCCTAGCCCCAAGGCCCTTTGGAGAGAGGGAGGGACCCTGGAACCACATTTGGTGATCACACTGGGAGCAGGTCCACTCACTCAACCGTGGTGTAGTGAGGCCACCTTTATGCCTCTTGTGGACTTTCATTTAGAAGGTGCTCAGATGAATTCCTAAAGTGGTCTAAAGTGGATTCAGGGTACAGCACCACCCCAGTATGTATCTATTCATGAGGGCTTTTGGTGAGAGAATCTGGCAGACGCTGTATATGTATGTATGACAAGTGATGACATCTTGCCTGACCCTAGGGGAGAGAGAGACTACACCAGAATCCATTGAGATCGCATATGTGGCTAGAGGTCTGGAGGCTCTCAGGTTACAAAAACAAGTGTGGTGGTTTGTGCCTGCAATTCCAGCAACTTGGGAGGATCACTTGAGGCCAGAGTTTGAGACCAATGTGAGAATGTAGTGAGATCCCATCTCTCAAAAACAGAAAGAATTAGCCAGGCATGGTGGTATGCACATGTAATCCTAGCTGCTCAGTAGGCTGGGGCAAGAGGGTTGCTTGAGCCCAGGAGTTCAAGGCTGTAGTGAGCTATGATTGTGCCACTGCCCCACCCCTGGGCGACAAAGCAAGACCCCATCTGTTGGAAAAAAAAAAAAAAAGGCACAAATATGTGGCAGAGAGAGACTCAGGAAGCTGTGAAATGTGCATAAAATTTTTCAGAGCCAAACAATGCACATGCAGGCCCAATATATCAAATTTTTCTTTGGCAAATCTCTTTAATTTTCTGGCTTAATAAATGACAGCTGGGTTCTCAGCTTCCACGTTCCTGTCTATTCTGATGCTTTAGTTAAAAGTATATGCAGAAAATCTGGCCTACCAGAGATAAGTAGTTGGAAATTGGGAGATTATTTTAACAGCTTTTCAGGCAACTGTGAATATTATTCTTGGATACTATACCAAAACTCAACAAATACATAGCTTGTTAATGTTTAGAAGCAAAGGGGAATCTACGACTACATCCATGAACTTCTTGAGTTATTATTACATTAAAAATCCATTGGACTGTCTTGCAATTGGAATAGGTTTTTTTCTTACCCATCCATCATGGTTTTGTACCATCATGAATAAAGTACTGGTTCACTGAAGTGTTACTAAAATATGTCCACATATTCTTTGATACTCCTCACTTTAAGAGGTAGAGCTTAGGTGGGGCGCAGTGGATCATGCCTATAATCCCAGCACTTTGAGAGGCTGAGGTGGGTGGATCACGAGGTCAGGAGTTCGAGACCAGCCTGGCCAACATGGTAAAACCCTGTCTCTACTAATAATACAAAAAATAAGCAGGGTGTGGTGGTGGGCGCCTGTAATCCCAGCTACTCAGGAGGGTGAGGCCTGGGAATTCCTTGAATCCAGGAGGTGGAGGTTGCAGTGAGCTGAGATCACGCCACTGCACTCCAGCCTGGGTGACAGAGCAAGACTCTATCTCAAAAAATAAAATAAAATAAAAAAAAGAGGTGGAGATTAATTCTCCTGTCTTTGATTGCTGGCTGTCATAGTGGCTTGCTTCTCTCAGAGGCATTTGAACCAGAGCAACTCCATCTTAAATAGGGGCTGGGTATAATAAGGCTTGAGACCTGCTGGCTGCATTCCCAGATGGTTAAGGCATTCTAAGTCGCAGGATGAGACAGGAGGTCAGCACAAGATACAGGTCATAAAGACCTTGCTGATGAAAGAGATTGCAGTAAAGAAGCTGACTACAACCCACCAAAACAAAAATAGCAATAAGAGTGACCTCTGGTCATCTTCTCTCCTACACTCCCACCAGTGCCATGACAGTTTTTCCATGGCAACATCGGGAAGTTGCCCTACATGGTCTAAAACGGGGAGGCAAGAATAATTCACCCCTTGTTTAGCATATAATCAGGAAATAATTATAAAAAGGAGCAACCCCAAGAGGGAAGCCATTCTTTTATTCCTTTACTTAATACTGCCTATGGAGTAGACATTATTCCTTCACTTTTTTCTTTTTTTCATTTTCTTTTTTTGAGGTGGAGTCTCCCTCTATCACCCAGGCTGGAGTACAGTGGTGCCATCTTGGCTCACTGCAACCTCTGCCTCCTGGGTTCACGCAATTCTCGTGCTTCAGCCTTGCAAGTAGCTGGGATTATAGGTGTGTGCCACCATGCCCGGCTAAGTTTCGTACTTTTAGTAGAGACAAGGTTTCGCCATGTTGGCCATGCTGGTCTCAAACTCCTGACCTCAAGTGATCCTTCCGACTCTGCCTCCGTAAGTGCTGGGTTTACAGGCATGAGCCACTGAACCTGGCCTATTCTTTCACTTTCTTAATAAACTTCCTTTCACTTTATAGACTTGCCCCAAATTCTTCCTTGCATGAGATCCAAGAACCTCTCTTGGGGTCTGGATTGGAACCTCTTTCTGGTGACACTTCTAATAAATAGAATGTGACAAAGCATGACTTCTAAGGGTAGATTATAAAAGACACTGAGGGCTCCATTTTGTACACACGTTCTCTCTCTCTCTCTCTCTCTCTCTCTCTCTCTCTGTCTCTCTCGGATCACTTGCTCTGGGGGAAGCTAGCTGTCATGTTATAAAGATACTGAAAGCTCTGTGGAGAGGTCCATGTGGTGAGGAACTGAAGCCTCCTGCCAACAACCAACAAGGAAACTCCTGCTGACAGCCATGTATGTAAGGCATCTTGAAAGCAGATCCTCCATCTCCAGTTAATCCTTTAGATGACAATAGCCAGCAGGCACGTTGACTGCATCTTCAGGAGAAACCTGAAGTCAGAACCATCTGGTCAAATTCTTGACCCACAGAAACTGTATGATAATAGGTGTTTGTTGTTTTAAGTCACTATGTTTCGGGATAATTTGTTGTGTAATAACAGATATCTAATACATGGAGTTATGCAGATTTTCCAAATGCTGGCACATTTCTTTATTCAATGTTTTTTAAAATCACATTCGTTAATACTATCACCAAGCTCATCAGAAAAACCTTTTACATACTGGGATGCTGTTAAGCTCGTGGTGGCAGATGTGTTTTCTTTTTCTTTCTTTTTTTTTGGTGATAGGGTCTCACTCTGTTACTCAGGCTGGAGTTCAGTGGCACAAACATGGCTCACTGCAGCCTTGACCTGCCAGGCTCAAGTGATCCTCCTGCCTCAGCCTCACCTGTGACCACAGGCACACACCACCACGCTCAGCTAATTTTTTTGTAGAGATGGGGGGTTTTGCCATGTTGCCCAGGCTAGTCTCGAACTCCTTGCCTCAAGCAATCTGTCCTCCTTGGCCTCCCAAAGTGTTGGGACTACAGGTGTGAGCCACTGTGCCCAGCCTGGATATGTTTTTCAAAATTCTAACCTTTTCCTTGAAAACTCAAATTTTCTCATTGGCATCAAATAATGTCAGTTGTTTCCCTTGAAGTGGTTACTTTATTTATTTTTTAGAAAATATCTATCAAATACCCAGGTCCAAGTAATCATACTATCAGTTGATCAAGTAAAAGAGGTGTTTTCCACGTATATTTATTGCAGCACTATTCACAATAGCAAAGACTTGGAACCAACCCGAATGGCCATCAATGATAGACTGGATAAAGAAAATGTGGCACATACACACCATGGAATACTATGCAGCCATCAAAAAGAATGAGATCACATCCTTTGCAGGGACATGGATGAAGCTGGAAGCCATCATTCTCAGCAAACTAACACAGGAACAGAAAAGCAAACACTGCATGTTCTCACTTATAAGTGGGAGCTGAACAATGAAAACACATGGACACAGGGAAGGGAAAGACACACACTGGAGCCTGTCGGGGATGGGGGGGAAGGGGAGGGAGAACATTAGGACAAATACCTAACGTACGCGCGGCTTAAAACCTCGATGACGAGTTGATAGGTGCAGCAAACCACCATGGCACGTGTATACCTACGTAACAAACCTGCACATTCTGTACATGTATACCAGAACTGAAAGTAAAATAAATAAATAAAAGTTTGCAAAAATACAATGGAAAAAAAAAAAAAAAGAGATGTTTTCCAGAAAAAAGGTCTAGTTCAGCTAGGAACTCAACCAAGCACAGAACTGCTTTTCCTTAGGACATAATACCTTTGTGTGCAGCAGACTTGCTTTATGCACACTTCCCATTTGTCACACAAAATATTTAAATGCCATGTAATCAAGGCTCAAAATGGAGTAAAATGAATACTCTTTATAGCTTCATTAAGGACATTAAATGGAACTGGCTTTCCCATGCCCTTCCCCTACAAGTACACTGGTGAAAAATACAGTAACTGCCAATATAGTTTGGTGTCACTGCCTTGAATCACACCAAGGTGCCAGCAGTTTTACCTGTGATTTTAAACGTAAATATCACAACAGCGAAAAATGCAAACAAAACTTAGTATTATTGTGAAAACAGTTTTGACCTTGCAGATTCCCTAAAAAGATCTCAGGGACCTCCACAGGTCTACTCAGGTAGGAAATGTGTTAACATGGAGCAACACGGGAGAAGGGACAGGCACCTCTGGGAAGCCTGTACTTCATGAAACTGTTAGAAGACACTGAGTTACCAGTGGTGGTAGCTCCCTAGGAGCGGTTGTGATGCAGGACAGGAGAGCCACAAAGTGTGGCTTTTTCCTTGGCTTTGCCCAGGAAAGAATTCAAGGGCTAGCTGGTGGCAGGGTAGCCGAAAACAGCTTGATTGAAGTGGCAGTGTTACAGCTCCATGACTGATCCTGCAGAGCAGGGCTACCCCACAGGCAGGGAGTAGTTGCTCAGGGCAGTTCTATGGTCATATTTATACCTATTTTTAATTGCATGCAGATTAAGGGTTAGCTTATGCAGATTTTTCTAGGTAAAGGGGAGTAACTTCTGGGTCATTGGGTCATTGCCATTCAAAGAGGCAGGAACTCCCGGGTGTTGCCATGGTTATGGTAAACTGACATGGCACATTGGTGGGTATGTCTTATGGAAAGCTGCTTCTGCCTCATCCTTGTTTTAGCCCATCCAGTTACGCCCATTTCTTGACAGGTCCTCTAAGTGGCTCCAAAGGAGAAAGGTGAAAATATGCCATGGGGCCCACTGCTAGGATCTGAGGGATGAGGCTGGGCTGGGAATGGAGGAAGTGAGGAAAGAGGCTGGCCTCCTACAGAACTCAGGCATTTAAGGATATGAGCTGGATGAGCCTAGGCCACAGGAAAAGTATCTTCTTGGGAACAGAGGTGGCAGATCAGGAGCCACAGATCTCCCCGCCACCCCCTAGCTACTGTCCACACCTGTTTCCACCACCTGTAGCCCCTCCTCCGATAGCCACAGCTAGAAGTAGAAGAGCTGCGGAACTCACATGTAGGGCTCTGTGGGTTTGGCTCTTAGAGTCAAGATGGTCACTGCCTCCAAGTGGCAGATAAGCAATGCAGGATTGGAGATAAGGGACAGACCATCTAACCACCAGCCTCTATCCCCTAGAGACACCAAGAGGTGGGCAGAGAGCAAGTACTGGCCACAGGCAAAGCCAGAGCAGGCAGAAGTAGTGTATAGAACACCCTTGACATAAGTAACTCCATCTTAGCAAAAGACTCCACTTTACATTTCAAAAAATTTACATTCCACTTTACATGCCAACAGAGACCCGATGTTAGTCTAACCAAAAAAGACTACCCAACCAAATACGGGCATAAACAGGCACACTCCTTCACTATCAGTCGTCACCAGAAGACGCCCATGGTCACAAAAAGAGCAGGACTTCTCCAGCTCTAAATGGCCGTCTTAACAGACCCTATCTTGCTGTCGCTCATGATAAACACCCAGCATCTGCTGCCTAAGGCTCTGCCCACATCAAAGACTCTTTCTTGCAAGACACTGAGACCAGGACACTTTGTCTCTCCTGGGACTAGTTTGTTAACCCCTTTTCCTATCTATCTCCTTTGCTCTTGATGTTAAATGTTACCCTGCTTGATATGGAATGTTTAATCTACAACATTTAACATGTTGACTAAGTATACTATTTTGTATGCTTTGCAATACTGACTTGTGTAGTGGCTGACACCTGTGTGCCCATGGCTCTGACTACCGAGTGAGTGGGTAGTATCAGGAGAACTGCCTCCTTGGGAACTCCATGTAGCTCCTGGCTCTTAAGACTGGAATAGCATCAGTAAAAGTCTGACCTTGCGGAAAGACACAAACGACCTGTTTCTGTCTCACCTTCCTTGCTTGGCTCACGACAGAGAACGCGCCGGGAACCAGGGCACTGCACAGCCAAGAGCGGAAGGGGTGTGGCCAGGCCCCTTCCTTCCTAAGTCCGGGTTTCTCTGGCTCACGAACGACCCCTGGAGGTAGACACCCGACGAAACCGCCCACCGGTCTACCTCTTCAGAAACCCTGTGCCCGCCCGGTTGGCCCGCCTTCCGCTTTCGAAAGCAGAGGCAGTTCCGGGGTGGGAGCTGCGCGGAGCTTTCTGGGAAATGTAGTCCTTGTCAATATGCTTCTGGGAGTCGTAGTCCCTACCTTTTCTCTCGGCGCACCGCCTTTCCGTTTTCCTGTTGCGGCTTCTGTTGCTCTGCTGCGTGGGAAAGAGACGTGCGTGCCCTTGCGTGGTCCTGCTTCTACCTGTGGCCTCTCTGGCTTCTGGTCGGGTGGGGAAGGTTTATGGGGTGGAACGTGACAGACAGGCTCGGGCACTTTTGCGTCTGGCAGTTAGGCAGCAGGTGGAAGTTTCCGTGATGGGGACTCAGGGGCAGCGCCAAAGGGCCCCAGAGAACGAGGCATCTAAGGGGGAAGGGGTGTGAGATACGAGCGGACTGAGGGGAGATGCGCCCAAAGCCGGGGACCTCACGACCGCAGGGTCGACCTTGAAAGAGCCCTTGACTTATACCGAGGAGATGGGCAGTATCCTCCGACAGTGGAAAGCCGTTGTCCGCTTCAGGGGAGGCGCGCTGTGATCCAAAAGTCATTTTACCATCGTCTCTGTGGCCGCGGTTCAGAAATGTTATGGGGGAGGCCATTGAAGGCTGAGCAGGAGCCCAGGGAGAGGTGATGGGGGCTGATGGTGGGAGTGGCAGCATGGATTCAGTGGATGATGAGGGATCAGAGAGTGGGACGAGTTGAGGATCCCCAGATTTCTGGTGTGGGCTCTAGGCCTGTTTGCAGATACTGTCACCTGGTGGAATTCTTTTCCGTAACTTGTCTTAACTTAATGAGAGGCTTGAAGGTTAAATGGTTACGGATGCACGTGCACATCCATTCACCAAACCATTCAGATGCTCACACTAAACCCAGAGGCCACTCGTTCACATATGCACACAGCTCAGTTATACCTACCCTTGTGAACACACTGGTGTGTAATACACACAGCCACATAACAATTCGTGATCACATACTCGTGGCACCAAACGAAGGGTAAATGTATCCATCTCTACTTAAAGGTCCTCTGCTATCTTGGGTGAAGTGTGACCTCCACACAAGAAGGACCCAGGTTAACTTCCTCAGTCTTCTCTGGAAGCTTCAAACAGCTCAGCCTTTTTCCTTTCTCTCGGCTACATACACCTCCTCTAAGGCCCTCTAACTCTTCCTAGTCATCTTCCTGCCACTCTGGCTTGATGGGAGGTAGATAAAAATGGGCTTGAATTCAGACAAGGGCTTTGCTTATCTGAAATGTGTTTGCTGAGGATCTTATTCCCAGAGCAGTAGCTCTGAACATATTAATATTTTGTGTGTGCTAAACTCTGTTAAGAATCCAATGAAAGTTGTGAACCCTCTTCCTGGATAAACACACATCTTTACATCCACACTGTTTTGAAAGCAAAATTGAAACCCATCTGTGGGATCCTGGTTAAGAACCTCACCGGAAGGAGATCAGAACATCAGTTTCCTGACTGCCCTGTCTTCGCTCATTCAGGCTGCTATAACAAAATACCTTAGACTAGGTAATGTATAAGTAACAGAAATATATTGTTTATAGTTTTGGAGGCTAGGAAGTCCAAGATCAAGGACTGGGCTGCTGAAAGCTTACTCTCTGCTTCAAAGATGAGCCTTGTAGCTGTGTCCTCACATGGTGGAAGGGCCAAGTTAGCTCCCTTCAACTCCAACTCCTTTTATAAGGCCACTAAGTCCATTCCTGAGGCAGAGCCTTCGTGAATTAATCACTTCCTCAAAGGTCCCATCTCTTAATACTATCACATTTGGTATTGGGTTCCAATATATGAATTTGGGGAGATCACCAATATTCTGACCATAACACCTTTTCTGCAGTCTTCAAGTGGCTCAAGAGGGGAGAAGAATAGGGTCTCAGTCCCCGTGGGAACTGGAGTGTGAGGAAGGGGCAGCCTCTTCTCCCATCCATCTGTAACCCTTAGTTATGGAGCCAGACATCAGGTATTGTAGGTCTTCAGCTGGGCAGTCAGTCATTCAGCTGGTTAAAGAGTCAGTCATGCAGTCAGTTTAAGCTTGTCAGGTGTTCAGTTACCTACGGTTAGTACATCAGTAAGAAATTCAGTAGGTGGCCAGGTGCGGTGGCTCATGCCTGTAATCCCAGCACTTTGGAGGCCTAGACGGGCGGATCACAAGGTCAGGAGATCGAGACCATCCTGGCTAACAAAGTGAAACCCCATCTCTACTAAAAAATACAACACATTAGCCGGGCGTGGTGGCAGGCTCCCGTAGGCCCAGCTACTCGGGAGGCTGAGGCAGGAGAATGGTGTGAACCTGGGAGGCGGCACTTGCAGTGAGTCGAGATCGTGCCACTGCACTCCAGCCCGGGCGACAGAGTGAGACTCCATCTCAAAAAACAAGGAAAACCAAAACAACAACAACAAAAAGAAATCCATTAGGTCAATCAAGTGACTTTTGTGTTTAGATGTGTAATCAGTCAACCAGCCAGTCAATTACTCAGGATTAAGTTTTACGATAGACAGTGGTCCATCAGGATCCATCAGTCAGAAAGTCAATTTAATGGTCAGTCTGTCAATCAGGGTGCTAGATGTTTAAAATGCTAAACACCTGGCTCATCAGTGGGACAAACGGGCAGCTGGGGTGAGGCCATCTGGACTCAGAGCGGGTCTCCACTTGCTACAGCTTGAAGATAATGTACACAGGTGGGGAGAAGATTTGATTCCTCCTGGGCCTCCAGAGGGAGCTTCAGTTTGCTGGGAAAGAGGCCTCACCTGGTGTGGTTGATAGGGAAAGAGGAAAAGCCGCAGAACATGGGCCAGGCGGAGTTGCCACCAGAGGGTGGTGTGGCATTCCTTCACATCCCTACCCTGCACACTCCATGGACTCAACTTTAGGCTTGAAGGAGCCCATTTCTGGCCGGCTTTTGAGCAAAGGCCCCTGGAAGGACTTCCCCTCCTAGGGAGTACCTGAGACATGCTTGGCTCTGAGCTGGGAGGAAGCCAACCAGCCAGCCACCAGGAGAAGGACTTGCCTTCCCTGGTTGTCAGGGGCATGCCAGCCAAAGCACTGGGCAATGGGGGAGGAGAGGGAAACTGGGGTGGGGATGCTGGGGTATGGGGAAGTGAACACTGTACCTGCCTGCCCAGGAGCAAGGCGGGGAGCAGCCTCCTAAAGCTGAGGCACTGAGGGCAGGATCTCTGGTTTGTGGGGATCTACACCATATCCAGGGCTACTTCTCGTTCAGCTTCTCCAGGGGCCACACTTGGAGCCTCCAGACTCCCATTCTTTTGCTGAACTCTGTGGTCAGCAGCTTCCTCTCAAATGAACAGCAAGTCCAACTACAGCAGGAAGGATGGAAGTTAGACATAGATAATGAAGAAACAAGGGGAAAGGATGAGCCCTCTTGGGGAATAGTGGAGATGTTTATATAAGGTTCCAAATACAGTGTTGGGCACGAAGGCAGGACTCAGTAAATGTGAGTCCCCCTAAGGGAGGTGCATGTGGCCAAGGTGTTGTAGCTCCTACGTATGCATAAAGCATGATTTGATGCCTCCAGGCGGGCTTCTTGGCTTTAAAAAGTGGGCAGGGCAGCGTGGGCAGGGCATTGTGGATGGGAGCTACAGCTGAACGTTATCTGGATTTATCTTTTGCTGCAAGCAGGCTGGTGTTGCCATCGGAAGATTGTGTGAAAACTGTGACAGCAAGCGTGTGATTTGTGATCGCTGTGTGTGTCCCTGCATCCTGGTATACTTATGTGATGAGTGTAACAATGGCTCTTACCAGGGGCACTGTGAGATCTGTGGAGGCTGTGGGAGTCTCTGATGCCTATTATTGCAAGGAGTGCACCAGCCAGGAGAAGGATAGAGATGGCTGCCCAAAGATTGTCAGCTTAGGGAGCTCTGAGACAGACCTCTTTCATGAACGTCAAAAATACAGCATCAGGAAGAGGTGATTGGTGGGTGCCAATCACCTGCATCAAGCTCCCCTGCATCAAGCTGCAGCAGCTGCCAGAAATGACGCCTACCACTACCAGCAGAAAGGGAGCGGAGCCCGGGTATTGTCGGAAGTGCCTGCCGGTGAACTGGCACCCTGCCACCTCTCCCTCCCCCTTCGTGCAGACGTGTGATAGGGATGGAAAAGGATTCTTTACAGAACACCCTGGCAGACTGAATCATGGAAGAATTGATAGATTAGTTACTGTTTTTTCTTGAATTTGAGAAGCA
This sequence comes from Piliocolobus tephrosceles, assembly GCF_002776525.5. Taxonomy (NCBI): domain Eukaryota; kingdom Metazoa; phylum Chordata; class Mammalia; order Primates; family Cercopithecidae; genus Piliocolobus; species Piliocolobus tephrosceles. The sequence goes on along the minus strand of NC_045435.1, from coordinate 163,699,705 downwards.
AGGTTCTGTCCTGCATATGGATATGTCCTCCCTACCAGGAGAGCTTCTAAAAAGGAGTCATGGTTCAGTCTTCGGCTTGAGGAGGTGATTGTGAAGCTGCACGCAGTGAAAGACCGTCCTTGAGGAGACTTCGCATGGCAGGAAGTTATCAGAACAAGAAATGCGGGCCTTTCATCTTTCACATTTAAAAAAAATGTGGGCAGGGCTGTCATTCTGGTTCCAACTGGTTTTGGTGTCTCAGAGCAATGGAGAGAGTCGTTTGTGAGAAATAATGACTTGTGCCAGGTGGAGATGGTCCATGTGTCTGGAGTTTCATGTACACTCTGCGGGAGTCATCATCCCTGGTTTAGGGATTGTAGGAGCCTAGGTACCTTGCCTGAGGCTCCACACCTGCGAAGTGGTAGAGAACTGTATTTGAGCTCAGTCTGTATGGTTCCAAAGCTCTTTTTCTAGGTGATCACACTCGAGACCACAGATGCGGAAGGGGAGGAGAGCAGAGGACTGAGAAATCACTGGCTTCTGAAGTGCTCTGGAAGCGACTGTCCTCTCAGAGATCCTGTCAGTCTCACGCCCCATACCATGATGCCAAGACTCTTTCTCTGTCTTCCAGACATGCAGAAAATCCGTCAACAACTGCAGTCCATGTACACACCCTTCATCCTTATACTTACTACAAGTAATAAAGCTGGAGACGTAGGTGACGGCCAGAGTGAAAGGCTTTATTGCTTAGGCCACTGTCATCAGGTTTCGGTAGCACGGAACCAAAGGCAGTCCTAAATGGTTCAGGAAGCATTATCATATACCCTGCTTAAGAGCATGGTCCAGCGTGTGAAATGGGCACAGCGGGAGTCCCAGCTCTGCTGCACACCAGCAGCTATGTGGAGCCTCAGACGAACTACTCCTGTGGTTCTCTTTTCTGTAAAAGTGGGAATGACAGTAGTTTCTCACTACTGTCTCAACATATAACACCAGGGTAACCAACTTGTTCCAGTTTGCCTGGGACTTTCCTGTTTTTTAAGCACTGAAAGCCCCTCATCCTGGGAAACTACTCAGTGCCAGGCAAACCTGGACAGCTGCTCAACCTATTAAAACACCCTCAAACTACCCTGCTTCCTTTACAGACGGAAGACTGAAAAATTGTGTTGATGCTGCCCCCTAGTGGTTGAATGTAATGTAACTGCTGCAAAGATACATTTTACATTGTAAGTTTTCTTAAGAATAGCAAGCCACAGATGGTTAGAGGCAGAGTTGGAATGTTCCCCTAACCGTTTAGATTTAAATGTAGAACTGCTTTAACCCCATTATATTATTCATCGATATTTGCCAGCAAATATAGTATCTGGTAGGACTACTGTGAAGATTAATGAAATGGTGTAAATGTTCCCATGGTATCTCATATAGTGGTTTTTGTTTTGTTTTGTTTTGTTTTTTTTGAGACAGGGTCTTACTCTGTCACCCACGTGGAGTGCAGTGGCACAATCACGGCTCAATGCAGCCTCAACCGCCGTGGGTTTAAACAATCCTTCCATCTCAGCCTCCCAAGGAGCTGGGACCACAGGCATGTGCCACCACTCCCAGCTAATTTTTAAAATTTTTTGTAGAGATAGGGTCTCCCTATGTCTCCCAGGCTCATCTCAAATTCCTGGGCTCAAGCAGTCCTCCCGCCTCGGCCTGTCAATGTGCTGGGATGACAGGCATGAGCCACCGTGCCCGGCTGTTAAGTGCTCTTCAGTTCACTGGTATCGTGTGAACATGAGTTAGACTCAGCTCTGACTCTTCCTTTGAAAAAGTGACTTCAACCCCTGCCGGCCCCCGCAGCCGCCGCCTGTTTTCCTCATTCACATTAGGGAACTAGGACTTTCCTCAGATTGTTGTGAAGATTGATGAAGAAACACTTGTGGAACCCATGTAGTTGGCACTACATGGTAACTTTACTGCTGACACAGTTGTCCCGAAGGCAGGCCTCGGGCCATCCCTCTGCTGAGGGGCTCTGTAGCTCTCAGGAGCTGAGCTGGCCCTCAGGGATGCCGTCTCCTCATCAGGGCCAGTCTCCGCTGGCAGTCGGGCTTCAAGAAGGCCTGCCAGCTGCTCTGATGCGTTCAGCCACTTCCTCTTCAGCAGAAGCTATTACTCATCTGAGCTGGCTGCTGGGCAGGCACAAATACAGGGGGACAACCCAAACATTCAGTTCAGTGGCCTTGGGCAATGGGAGTTAACTGGTGTTTAGGCCAGAGCTCTGTGCTGGCTGCTCTTAAAGCCACAAGTGCAACATAAACGCCAGCTATTTTCTACTACTTGTGGTTGTGTTTAAACACACAGGGGCACACCCACCCTTGTCCAGGCTGCTAAATCTGTTCAGAAGGCTTCCCAGAGATTCAGAGAAATGGAAGCATGTATCTCTGCCTCTCTCTAATCAGTCCTTAAGACTTCTGGGAAAAGGAATCACCTAAATCTTCCAGAAAGTCTAATTCTGCTATGGCTATGAAAACCCTCAAATAGGCTTAATAGCAATATTAAAGTTCCTCAATTTCATTTAAAGCGAAGTTACAGAAAGAATATACTTACACCAGGCTGGGCACGGTGGTTCATGCATGTAACCCCAGCACTATGGAAGGCAGAGGCGGGTGGGAGTTCAAAACCAGTCTGACCAACATGGAGACACCCCATCTCTACTAAAAATACAAAATTAGCCGGGCGTGGTGGTGCACACCTGTAATCCCAGCTACTCAGGAGGTTGACACAGGAGAATCGCTTGAACCTGGCAGAGGTTACAGTGAGTCGAGATCGCGCCACTGCACTCCAGCCTGGGCAACAAGAGTGAAACTCCATCTCAAAACAAAAACAAAAACAAAAACAAAACTTACATCAATAAATACCTGAAGCCACAATGAAGTCTCTACTTTGTTCTGTGTAAAGCCTTGTAGTCCTGTTTTTAGTACCTTGGTTTTAAGTTTCATGGATTTTTAATTATTCAGTGGCTACAAAGAGCCATCTACATTTATACACAATCAATCAATCAATCATCTATCATCTTAACATGAAAATATCTTTAAGACATACTGTTAAGGGAAGCAAGTTAGTGAGAAATACTTCTAAGACATACTATTAAAAGATACAAGTTAGTACTTTGTTTTTTTTTTTTTTTTTTGAGATGGAGTCTCGCTCTGTCGCCCAGGCTGGAGTACAGTGGCGTGATCTCAGCTCACTGCAAGCTCCGCCTCCCGGGTTCACGCCATTGTCCTGCCTCAGTCTCCCGAGTAACTGGGACTACAGGTGCCTGCCACCACGTCTGGCTAATTTTAGTAGCCACGGGGTTTCACCGTGTTAGCCAGGATGGTCTCGATCTCCTGACCTCGTGATCCACGCCCCTCCTTGGCCTCCCAAAGTGCTGGGAATACAGGTGTGAGCCACCGCGCCTGGCCAATAAAAAATAGTTTTAAAGGAAAAATATTTTTAAGGGAAGCAAGTCACACACACACACACATATTATATTTACATATATATAAAATGATCTAGTTCCTATTAAAAACTACATATATTTCTGAATCTGCATGGAACTTTTCCAGAAGAATATCTGTCAGACAGCTCACAACGTTACCTCTGGAGGCAGGATTAGATGAGAACGTCACTTCTGAAGTTGTTTTTCAGTATTGGTTATTTTCTAGTGGGCATGTATTAATCATAAAAACAAGGAAGCTAAATTATGCATGTATACACCCAGGCCTGTCATGAATGAAGTCATTAGACCACTGCCCAGAAACCAAGGCCTATGACTACGTCCACTGATCTCACCTCTGTGCTTAGTGTTTGTAATGGAATGAAGTGTCTCGGAACTTGATAGTGAGGAAGATATTTTAATGCTGTGCATACCAGTGTCTTAGAAGACAAAACTTTTATCTACACTTCTGATGTTGACTCTTAGCCACAATATTTACTTTTACCAACAGATACTATCAATTGATTTTTTAAAAAATCTTCTGAGTCACTTTTATTTTTAAATCTTCAAGCTGTGTTTAGCAGTTCTAATTCAGATATATTGTGAGTGGGAAGAAAAAAAACCACAGTCTTTGAATACTTGAGAGAGAACACAACTTTCAGCAATAAGTGAAGCAGTTAAAATAAAATTGTAAAATACTGGTTCTCTGCATGACATTTGAATGAAGGGGGAAAAATAAAATACTGGCTCTCACTTGAAAATAACTCGAGTGACTTACAGGTACAAACCGTGAGTTGTATAGTATAGGTATTTTTCAAAAATTTATTTATAGAAACAGACATATTCAAATGCAACATTAGACAAAAACAAAGAGAAAAAGTTGGAATGCCAATGACGCCAGAGAATCTCACTTGCACTTCCCATATCTCTGAATTAGCACCATTAGTTCAGAAATCACAGATGTAATCATAATTGCTTCTAATATATAAAACACCTTATAAAGATCTGTAAACTATCTAATAGCAAAGTTCTTCCAAAAACGTATTTAAAAATCAATCAGAATTTACCATTTGAAACTGATGAAAATGGTTTAAAAACGAACCCAATTCTACGGCTTCTCAAAGGGAATGAGCCATAATTAGCTTTATTGGAAGAAAGTGCCTGAATTCATCTTCTAGCCTTCTTCTAACCACCAAGCAGGTACAGTACACTGAATATTACATCAGGAATAAGAGTCATCTAAAACTGGTCTTAGAAAATATTTTCCTAAACTATAAAAATACTAAATGGCATACGAAAATTTCAGCATATACAGCAAATAGACTACAGCAAATATTTAGAACATACTTAAAACTATCTTGTACCACAATCATCATGAACATCAAGTATTCTTCTAATCAGTTTTCTATGATTCATTCTAATTCAATGTTTACTTACCCTCAAGTTTTGTTCTAGTGTCAGACACAGACCAAATTCTGTGTTTCTAGCAGAAGTTATTGGAGGAACCATTAAATAATTCTTGGTATTCAATTCGTTCTCAAAGTGCTGGACGTGCAATTGTAGAATAGCCTATTTTTTAGATTAGGGGTTAGCAAACTACAGCCCAGGAGCCAAATCTGGCCACCGTCTGTTTTGTCTGGCCTGGGAACCCAGCTACACATATTCCTTTACATACTGTCTGTGGTTGCTTTCCTGCTTCAGGAACAGAGTTGAGTAGTTATGACAGAGACTGTATGTGGCCTTTTGGTCCACGTAGTCTGAAATATTTACAATCTGGCCCTTTACAGAAAAAGTTTGCAACCCCTATTTTAGATAAATCACTTTAAGAAATTCTTAAAAAGGGCAAGGTAAAAATGTCTAAGATTAAAAAATTTTTGGCTGAGGTGTGCTGGTTCCATCACATAGTACCATGGGGCAGGCCAGAAGAGTGCAAACTTGGATTGGTGACTTCGGGTCTTGAACTACATTATTCTGGCATTCTAAGCAAACTCTGGCTGTGACAATTACCTTCTATTCCTCTATGAACTGGCCATTTTCTACCAAGAAATTCACATACCACATTACAGCAACGTGCTTACTGTTCAACCCCAACCACCTGTGGTTCCCACAAACAATATTTAGCCTTTAAAAAGCAATTATCTTCTACCCTTAGCAACAGACAGAACTAGAAGTGGACTTTTCCCAGTGCCCTGTATTGGCACAGATTCTATACTGCTGTACTGCACACCTTTTAGAATCCTTCCCTGTGACATGCATCATAATAATTTGTACTACTGCCACCCAGGGCTACAAACATGTCCCTTTTGACAAAGCGGACCAAGTTTTCAAACGGGCACATGGGCTTGGGAGAACGCTTGTGGTGGTCTTGGCAGAAAGAGGTGTGGAATGTGACATCGACGCCATTGTAAAGAATCCGGACGGAATGTTCATTGGGCTTTTCTCTGTCCTGCCAAAGCTCAAAGATCAACCTGGCTGCAAACCTTGGGAATCTGGCTTCTGAAAGGCCCAAGGCACTGAGAACTGGTGACAGAGTGACATCGTGAGCAGAGTAGAGGGCAAAGAGCTCTTCTCTCCTGCCCTCGGTGGCACGCTGCATCCGGCCGATGGTTTGGTTCAGGATGGGGTGGGCACCCAGGAGAGAATACCCAAGGTACAATTTCTTCTCCCGTCTCTCCCTTTCATCCTCGATCTGGTGGGTCTTAATTACCTTGAAGTGCTCCATGTTGACGCAGCCATTTCTGGTACAGGGAAAGCTGACATTGTGGCAGAGGTGGCAGAGCATGGAGTCTATGGGGTTGGCAGCTCGAAGCTGCTTGGTGGGGACGTCCACGATCTTGGCCATCTCCCCGTAAGTCTTCTCCAGCTGGCTGTTTTTCAAACGTAGGAGGTACTGACGACGCTGCTCCTTTTCCAGATACTGGTTTCTTACCGGGCAATAGCAGCTTCCAGAGCAGAACAGCGCACTTGGCTGGTGCCTGAAATAAATCTTCTTCCAGTCAAAATCTGGGAGAAAGCCATAAAGCAGGGCCAGCCCACTTTGTAGGGTCCGACTTTTCCCAGTGGTCTCTAAATACAGCTGGTCTGCAGACCAATCATTGGGCAGGAGTTTGTGTTTCTTTAGATAGATGTCCCTCAGCAGCTGGCCGTTCTGCAAATGCTGCACGACTCCTGAAACACAAGCACACAAAGCTTTCCTTACTTCCAGCTGAGCAAAAGAAAGAAACAGCAAGGGGAGGTGGAGTCAGTGTCCAGCTCTGGAGTGTTTTAGGGCAGAGTGTAGTGCAAGAGAATGGCATCCAGCCTGTTTCCCCGTGGTGTGGAAGTTACAAGCGCCAGTTCACAACAGCTTGTGAAGGGAGCCTCTTGGGGGTATCCATGAAGGATGAACAGAGTGGGGCCCTGGCCTTGGGAACCACGGCCTTTGGACCATCTGCCTCGCAGCTGTCCTCCAGACCGGCCTCTTCCCTGGGGAGAGTGTCGTGACTGGTGGGTCTCAGGGTTAGGAGTCGCCCAGCCAGGGGATAGCTGTAATTGCATGGGCCTAAGGAGAGGCTTTTCCCTCCTGTCCAGCTTTCCTCCGTGTGCAGGGAGTGCTCAGTGAAACCGCTCAGGCAAAGGCTGACCGCAGATTCCCTGCTTGCTGCTGTCTCCGCACTGCTGGACAGTCCCCTCCATGACCCCACCCTCCCCAGCCTGCCAACTGAATGTTCTCTGATAACCTGCTGGGCACGTTCTGCCTGATCCTGAGGGCTTGACAGACTCGTCAACACACGTGCACTCTGTATGATATGGGAGAATCTCCTGATACACAGACAGAATACTTGAAAAAAGCCAAGTGTGGAGCAGTATGTTGATTATGCTCCTTTAAAACGAAAAAGAGGGAAAAATAAGAATGTGTATTTGCAGTTGCCTGAGTTTTGCATAAAGAAACTTTGGAATGTTGTATAAGAAACTAATCTCAATGGTTCCTTGGGGGTGATGGAGGTACAAAAATGAGGTGGATGGAACATGGGTAGAAGCAAGAATTTAAAGTTTACCTCTTAGTACTGTTTTAGTTTTGAACTATCACAGTATAATAAATTAACGCTGAAAACTGGAAAAAGCCTTATCTTTAAGCAGAGAAGGTAACCCAAGACAAAAACAAGCTCACTCTCATCCTGTAGTAGGAGGTAGCAGGACACAATCTGTCATGGGCATGAGTTCTACACACAGGCCCTGAGACCAGTGACACCGTTTATCCAGATGTCCAAGCAGTATGAAAAATCCCACTGCAGAGATGAGACAACTTCAGCTGAAAATTGTGAGACAGAGGGAAATACATTTCCCCGGGAAAGGGAACAGCTCAGCAAAACCCGCAAAGGATGTCTGGGTCCTGCTGTGAATGAAGAGTGCTGAGAGCAGAACTGCCCCAGGAACCCAGGAACTAAAGGCTGGAACAGGCTTTAGCATTTCCAAGACGCTTTGCAAAAAACACGCACACCGTGAGAGACAAACATTAAGATTCTGTGTCTCGCCCTAGTTCACTGCTGGGCCTATTTCATTTGGTTAGGCCACATAAAGTTAGAGTGCTTACTGTGTGCCAGGGCTTTCTCATTTAATCCTCAGAAAAACAAAAACCCAATGAAGAAGGTATATTATTATTATTATCCCCATTTTCCTTATTTTATCGATGAAGAAATGAAGGCCTTGAACCATTCACAGTTAAAAAGTGGCAGAGCTAAAACCCAAGGCCCCATCTGGTCCTAATTTTATGCTCTTAGTCCCTTACATTTTCATGCTGAAACACTAAGTTCTAGCTATTTAGGGCTTCTTATACTTGCCAAACATAGCCTGCATCTTCATGGCTTTGTTCATACTGTTCCCCTTTCTCTCCCTAGAGAAATCCTCCCAGGGCCTGGCTCCAACACCACCTTCTTTGTAGTGCTTTCCTTCATCTTCTCCCTGGTCAAATTAATAATTCCTTCCTCTTCCCATATGCTGCTGGACCACAACGACATCAACTGCATTTATTGGGAGCCTCTCATATGCCAGCACTGCACTAGGCACTCTACACATGCTACCTCATCGAATTCACCACCAGCCACTGGGAAGACAGGCTCTCCCCATGCTACAGGTCTGTCTGACTCCAAGGCCTGTGTTTACTCTCTAAGGCCCTGCAGTATCCGGCATTACAGGCAGTTGTCTCCACACGCATTGTGTGCTGCAGCTGCAGCCTCCTTTAGGACAGGCAGGAGGGTCCTATTCATCCTGCTACCCCTCTCACGCTCAGCAGCTGCCAAAGCATCTTCAACAGGGTAGGCACTCGTGAGCAATCTTATCTTACATAGTTACTGTGGGCTGCCATAAGTGCACCAGGGACAAAAGCTGTTTACAACAGCCATGCATTTTTCATGATATTTAAAATAGAAATAAAAGTGACCATTAAAAGAGAATGAGGAAATAGGAGCAGACAGTATTACAAAAATCATTTCTAGAGTAATACTAATTTAGAAACAATGACAATGATAGATGAGTGGAGAAGAAAGATCTGAATGAATGATTAGGTGTGTGAGGACCAACCCCCCAGCCTCTTCTCAGGTAGCAGCTCCTGGATCCAGAGACTGGCACCCTCACCTCCTGTTCTCTGCACAGTCACCCTGACCTGTTAGCCAGGGCTGATGGATGCTAACCCCTAGGACCTCAAGGATTCTCTCTCTCTCAAGAATTTGGATTTGCAAATTCGTCTGTGTATGTGTGGCTGGGATTGTAATTCTGTTGATAGACACAGCAAAAAATCAGAGACAGAAGCAGGGACAAGAGAGCTTTTTTACTCCTGGTTCCAGTCTCTAGAGGTCTGATCAAACTCTTGGTCTTGGAGTCTGTGAGTCATTCCTGAATCCTTATAATAAATTTCCCTTTTTCGCTTGAAGTGGTTTCTGTTATTTTTAACCAGAGAGTCTAACCAGCAGTTCTCAGCAAGAGTGCTACTGCCTTCAGACAGGGCTTGGGGGTGGAGTTATCACAATAATATGGGGAAGGGCATTCTTGGCACCTGGTGGGTGGGGTCTGGGGGCTAGATAGTCTCCAGAAAGGACACGTGTCTCTGTCCCACAAAACTTTTTTTTTTTTTTTTGAGACGGAGTCTTGCTCTGTCGCCCAGGCTGGAGTGCAGTGGCCGGATCTCAGCTCACTGCAAGCTCCGCCTCCCGGGTTTACGCCATTCTCCTGCCTCAGCCTCCTGAGTAGCTGGGACTACAGGCGCCCGCCACCTCGCCCGGCTAGTTTTTTGTATTTTTTAGTAGAGACGGGGTTTCACCCGGTTAGCCAGGATGGTCTCGATCTCCTGACCTTGTGATCCGCCCATCTCGGCCTCCCAGCGTGCTGGGATTACAGGCTTGAGCCACCGCGCCCGGCCCCACAAAACTTTTGAATGCAGCACAAGACACTCCATCACGTACAAAACATATTTGAGTACTTTAGCCTGTAGAATCTAATTCTGTTTTTTTGTGTCTGGAACACAAAACCATTTTTGAATAATATTAACGTTGGCTGAATTTTCCAGAAATACAATATAAATTAAGGAACATCTACACTTTGTTTTGATCAGAATTTCAGAAAAACCATGTCCTAACATGTGGTATTAGAGTCACCAATACAGCATCCATCAATCATCTGCATTTGTAGCTGTCAGAGTCACATTTATGTACAAGCATTTGAAGATTTCATTCTATTTTCTAGTGTAGCTGTTCTTTAGCATTTATACTGAGACACATATAATTAGGTAATAAATCAGTTTCTTTTTGTTTGTTATAGCTGGGTACCCTGGTATGACTTTTAAATAATTAACTGCATAGAAAGATTTCATTCATTCATTCATTCATTCATTCATTCATTCATTCATTCATTTATTGAGACAGGCCTCATTCTGTCACTCAGGCTGGAGTGCAGTGGCATGATCATGGTTCACTGCAGCCTTGACCTCCCCTGGGCTCAAGTGGGTCCTCCCACCTCAGCACCTGAATAGCTGGGGCTACAGGCACGTGCCACCATACTTGGCTAATTTTAAAAAATTGTTTGTAGAGACGGGACTCCACTATGTTGCTCAGGCTGCTCTCAAACCCTTGGGCTCAAACGATTCTCCTGCCTCAGCCTCCCAAAGTGCTGGGATTACAGGAGCGAGGCACCATGCCTGGCTGGTTATATTATATTTAAATTTCACTTCATGATAGTTGAGGGAGATTGCAAAATAGTTAATTGTGTAATCAAAGAGGGTGTTGGATCTGTTAGGATGAAAACCCTTGTTCTAAAGTAATGCATGTGGAACTAATTGCCAAAGGCTTTTGACACAACTCCTTAGCCATGGCTAGTCCTCCAGAGGCTTCAGCTTGCTCCACTCTGTCACCCAATATCATTCCCCCAGTAATAACGGCAAAACCTAAGAGGGCCAACTATAGGACATGGACCTTCCCCCCATCCCCGCTGAGGTCCTAAGAGGCTGATGCAACATGAAAATAGAACATGGTCAATGGGTCTTCCCAATTCACCCATAAAGGCTGGTGACCAAGTGAAGGTCCTCTGAGGTTCCAGACTGAAGAATCAGAAAACTGAAACCTCTTGAAGGACCACCTGTTCCTCTATTTCCAGCAAAGATGACTCCACAGTTAACTCACCAACCTACCCTGACGGTGAACTGACTGCACATGGTCTGACTAGGACTGCAGAGGGAAAGCTGCGCTTCCGTGAGAACTTAGCTCAGCCAAACAAACTCCAGGCACAGGAGAAATGTGCCACGCATTTTCCTCCCTGAGGTCTTGTATGTGAAAACCTATTAGACGTCTTGTTAGAGACATCTGAAAACATGAGATTAGTTAAATAAAGGATCAATTGCCCATCCAGAGTGAAAGAATATGGAGCTATCACAAATGATGTTGTGCATAAACAGTTATTCATAGGGAAATATTACCAAAATGTGTTGAGTGGGAAAGTGGGTTATGAAATAGTGTGTTTAGTAAGATGTGTACACGCATAAGCACAGGAAGAAGGGTTACTCTTAAGGGTCTATTTCTGTGGTGGAATTACGGTTGCTACTCTTAAAGGTCTATTTCTGTGGTGGAATTACGGTTGCTTAAACTTTTTCTTCCTTTTACTTGTCTTTCCTAATTTATCTTCATGAACACGTATTGTTTTTGTAAGAAGGAGAAAGGTTCTAGTTAGTTTTGATAACTCTATGTTTGTTTAGAGGCCCTGGTGAATGAGCTCCTCGCAGAGCCAGTCCTTGCTTACCCCTCTGAGCTGCACAGCACCCCGCCCAGGAGAACTGCTCGGAAGGTATGCAAGCAGACGAGCGGGTGGGGGAACCCCTGAGCACGTGGCTGTCACACATACCTGTCTGGGTGAGCTCTCCCATCTCACACAGCGGGTGATTTGGGTAAAGAGGCAAGGAGTTCAAGGGGCTTTCGAAAGAGGCTCCGGATCCTTTTGACATGTGACTAACGAAAGCTTCCAGTTTTGGGTGATATGGTTTCCTAGAGAGATGATAGAGAGAGTTAGAGGTCAGAGTGCTACAGAGGAGTCCAAACAGTTTCCAGCTTCAGCGAGCCAAATCCCACGTGTGTCGCGGCCTTTTGCACCCACAGTAACAGGTACCGGCTCAATCATTTTGCAATTCCAATTTCATTATTTCTCGACCACTGACACTGACACATGAAATCCCCTCTGTGAGGTCGGCCGGAGTTCCCAACCTCTGCTGAACTCAGTACTGTGGGATTCAGCTTCGCCGTCTACCTTCCGGCTCCCCAGCCTGCACTATCTTCCAGGCTTGCTCTCTGGGAGGTGCCAACACCCACTCAGCAGTCACGCCTAGACTGGGCGTCGTCCCACTCTCTCCATTCCCTGCCCCTGCACATGTTTTCTGCTCCCGATGTCTTGTAGATTCTTCCTCCTGGTGCTTTTCCATCCCCTTCTCCTTCATACTCACAGCTACTACCTGGGTTCTGGCCTCAGGCAGCTTTTGTCTGGCTGGCAATGGGCTCTTTCTTGGTCTTCTTGCTGATTAAGCATGCCCCTCTAATAATCTTGCCTTCTCCACAGCCAGAAGGATTGATTTCAAAGGTAACTCTGACCAGTCACTACCCTTCTCTATCACCACCTTCTGGAAGGGCCCACACACAGCCTGTCACTCTGTTCTGGCCCCGCCCTGGTACTCACTGGCCCTCTCTACCCTACTACTGTGCTCTGGCCACACCAAGCCAAAGGCCTGCTTTCCTCCAACACACAACGCGCCTCATTCTTCAACACTTCCACCACTTTCCACAAGCTATCCCTTCCTCCTAGAAAATCTACCCTATCCTTTACCGAGGTCGCCCATCATCCTTAATTTTTCTGACCTCTGAAAAATCTTCCTTTAGGAAAATTGTTAACTGAGTAAAATAACCAGGATCTCTTACGATTCACTCCACATTTTGGACATACAACCTCTCATTTAATATAGGGTAATAATAAATGTCAGAAAAAGTTTATATATGAGATCTGAGAGTATCTGTATTTCTGCCACAAAGTATATGTGGTAAATCTTTCTAGTCAGTAATATACAATTACCCTGAATAATGAAATGATCTATGAATATAAACATCTTTTCTTTGAATAATGAAGTAGCCTATGAATGTATATACATTTTCCAGCTGAAGAGAAGTGGACAGATAGAGTAGTTCATGACTAAATTCTGTAAGAATCAGCATGAAAAGAAGCAAAGATAAACTGTTCTTATGGCAAACCCCTGCTGTCTGAAGGCCCAATTACCTTTGAAAGTGCTTTAAAAATGGCTGCCAAAATGAGTTTATTATCTATCAAAAACACAAAGCAAAAAAAAAAAAAAAACCATATTTTAAAAAATATGTTTTTAAATTAGAGAATGCTAATCCAGACATGTAGTATAGTCTAATAAATCACCCTGGATGGCTAAAAGGAGTTATGCCTTTCCATAAAAACAGGGTATGTTATTTTGCCTGATGCTAAAGCACATAAATGTTTGCAAACTGGGAAATAAAATGTCCAGACTGACAATGAGGCTGCCAAGAGTAATCCACATAACAAAGGGTATCCATCAACAGGAGTCAAATGTTCTGCGCCAGGCCATTATTTCAGGTTGGAGATTTTTTTGAGGATCTGAGAAAGCTCTGCTGCCAATTTTAGAAATGGAATTTCACAACTGGAAGTGTTTGCTGAGATGACCCAGGTTTTCAGGGCATCTGACTGCTTAATTATATCTAATTGTATTCATTCCAATGATTTTTTATTTTTGTTTTGTTCTGTTTTTGTTGTTTGTTTGTTTTTGTTTTTGGCATGCAAAGATGAAGACTCATGGAAGAAAAACTTCATTTAAAGAATAGCTAACAGGTCGGGCATAGTGGCTCATGCCTGTAATCCCAGCATTTTGGGAGGCCGAGGTGGGAGGATTGCCTGGGGCCAGGAGTTTGAGACATAGTGAGACCATGTCTCTACAAAAAATACAAAAACTAGCCAGGCATGGTGGCTCAGGCCTATAGTCCCAGCCACTCAGGAGGCTAAAGCAGAAGGATCGCATGAGTCCAGGAGTTAGAGGCTGCAGTGAGCTGTGATCATATCACTGTACTCCAGCCTAGGTGACAAAGAGAGATCCTGTCTCATAAAAAAAAAAAGAAAGAAAAAGCAAAAAAAGATTTGACAACAAATGGCTCTATCTTTTTAGTGGAAAGTGGACCAGGTAACTCAAGTCCTGGGCCTGGATCTGACCACCCAGGCCCTGTATGCCTGGTCCACTGCTCCATCCCTGGAGCCCAGAGGGTGCTTAGCACACAGCAGATGTTCCAAAAATATATGTGAGTGAATTCAACTGTGAAGTGTCCCATCCTTGGATGCTTCATGAAAATAACAAGCCTTCCATAATCTGTAGAAATGAATACGATAAATTCCCATACTGTTTGTTAAAATATTCAGATTTTGATGAAAATATAGTCAGCCCTCCATCTCCTCAGATTCTGCATTGGAAGATTTCGACTGTGGATCCAAAAATATTTGGAAAAAACCCAATAAGAAATAACAATACAACAATAAAAATAATACAAATAAAAAACACATTATAACAACTATTTACATAGCATTTACATTGTATTTGGTATTATAAGTAATCTAGAGATGATGTAAAGTACATGGGAGAATGTGCGCAGGTTCTATGTAAATACAACACCGTTTTACATAAGGGTCTTGAGCATCTCAGATTCTGGTATCCAAGGAGGATCCTGGAACCAATCCTCTGTGGATACCAAGGGATGAATGTATAAAAACTAAAGGCTACTGTGGATGAGACTAGTGTACTAGTTGCACACTAAAATCTATCCTCTTCTTAAGAACTTGGTTAGATCCTATTTCTGAGGTCCTGAAATGAGGTAAAGCCACATTCACCAATAGAATGCCACTTCTGGGTTTAGGCTTTCTGATCATGAGTATGCCCACTTCACATCCTCTTCCTTCCTTCCAGCCATTATTTAGGCATGGCACAACCAGGGTCCAACCATGTAGCCATCCCCAGGGGATGGTAGAAGCAATAACCTGGAAGAAACCTGGGGCGCTGAATGACCAGGTGGAGCTGACTAGCACGATCTGGAACACACATTTCAGACCTTCACATGAGGAAGAACTAAACTTCCTTGTTATTTAAGGTAATGCATTCATGAGTCCCTGTGCGACAAAATAAGCTTATAAAATAGGGTACCCTGACTAATGCAGACATAATTATATCCATGAAAATAACTTTTTCTTGAGTAAAAACTCATATTATTATGGGCTCATTGAAAATCTTCTTTCATAATGAAAACTGGAAGAATCAAAAGTGTTACTATCTTGAGTCTTCAAGTCATTCACTTTGGAGTCCTTATTTTCACTTTTATATGCAGTATTCACATCTATATATGCCACAAAGTTTGAGGCTGAACCCCAAGGCTAATCTACACACCCATGGGAAAATTCATTGTTTATTTAAAACCTCAGCAATGACTGAGTTCTGCACAGAATGTTAAGGCAAGCAGAGGAGGCAGACGACCAGTGACACTGTTACCAGAAAACACAATCCAAAAGAGCATACCTAGCTGGAAACTGGAATCACACTAGATTTTTAAAATTCATGCCAATTAAAGAATTTATCATCTTACATATTAATAACATGAGGTTATGAAAAGATAAGCCCAATGTACTTTTCTTAGTCTTTAGCTTTCTGGACCTTTTGGCCTCACTTGATGTGATGCATTGCCCTGCTTTCCTCAGCTCTCATAACATTGCTCTCCTGACTTTTCCCTGTTTGCAACATCCCTAGCCCCTCTTGAAATCCTTTTTCCTCTCTGAGTACCACATGCTGGTGTTTCCCAGGACTCTGGTTTTGGCCCATCCCTCACTTTTCAGGTTCTGTCTGTAATATAAGCCCACAGCTTCAAATGCCATCAGCATGCTGAAGATTCTCAACTAAACCTCTCTCTTCCAGCAAACCATTGCCCCTGAGCTGCAAAATTATATAGGCTAGGCTGGCTCACACCTGTAATCCCAGCACTTTGGAAGGCCAAGGAGGGTGGATCATGAGGTCAAGAGATTGAGACCATCCTGGCCAACATGGTGAAACGCTGTCTTTACTTAAAAAAAAAAAAATACAAAAATTAGCTGGGCGTGGTGGCATGCACCTGTAGTCCCAGCTACTCAGGAGGCTGAGGCAGGAGAATCGCTTGAACCTGGGAGGCAGAGGTTGCAGCGAGCCAAGATCATGCCATTGCACTCCAGCCCAGTGACAGAGCAAGACTCTGTCTCAAAAAAAAAAGGAAAAAAAATTATACAGACTACTACTGACTAGAAACTGTCTCTTGAATGTTTCATGACAGCTCAAATGTAGCACCAATGCCTGTACCAACTTCCCCCCATACCTCCCTTCTGTGTTCTCTAACTCCAGGGAGGGGTACCACCACCAGCCAGACACCCAGTCAGAAACCTGGGCCCCATCCTGCCTGTCTTTCATATCCATGTTCAACCTGCCACCAAGTCCTATTGATCCCACCTTGTAACCTTCTCTAAGACCCATCCACTCTCTCCATCTCTGCTGCCACTTTCTGAGTTTCAGCTGCCATCATTTATTCATTCAACGAACATTTAATCACACCCCACTACTCATTTGCCAGTCACTGTCCTAGGCACTTGGGATGCAGGAGCAGTGAACAAAAACAAATAAAAATATCTGCCCTCAGGGAGGTTATATTCTAGCCTGGGGAAACAGACAATGCACAATGAACACTGTGTGTGTGTGTGTGTGTGTGTGTGTGTGTTTGTCTGGGTTAGAAAGTAACAGATGCTATGGCAAAGAGAAGAGCAGGCTAAGGGGGCTGTGGGAGACCAGGGTGGAAGGAAGAGCACTTTGTCATTTTAACTGGAGTGTTCTGAGTAGGTTTTATTGAGAAGGTGACATTTGAGCAAAGACTTAAAGGAGGTAAGAGGACTAGTCACAAAGCTATCTGTGGGAAGAGGCTTCCAGAGACAGAAACCAGTCTATGCAAAGGCCCTGAGGCAGCATACGGTGCCCGAATGTGCAAAGAAGAGCTAGGAGCATCATGGCTGAAGCAGAGTGAGCAAGCATGAGAGAGCGGAGGGCAAGGTCAGGCGGGTAAGGGGTGGAGGAAGGGCACTCAGGCCTTGTGGGGCATTTTAAGGACGTGGATTCTGATTCCGAGTGAAGTCTCTCCTCTGGATCACTATCCTAATAATACCACCACTAGCTGCCACCAGCTTCAAGTTCATCTTCCACACTATGGCTGTCAGCAATCTTCATCTTTTCATCCCTTTCACTCCCCGGCTCTCTCGCTACCTTCAGGCCTGGACACACTCCCCTGCTAGGTATTCAAAGCCTCAGATAACCTCGTTCCCACCCAGTTTTCCACTCCACGCTTGAGCCTGTGAAACTAACTTTCTGCTCAAGCCTGTGAAACTAACTTTGAGGGCCCCAACGTACCACGCTGTCCGCCACCTCACGCTGCACATGTTGGTCTCACCGCCCAAGGGGCCATTCAGCAGCAGCTGCTGCCTGACTTACTCTTGCACACCCTTCTGGTCCCTTTCTCTGTGTGGCCTTCTCTGATATGCCACCCCGTGTCCACCTCCCTGCCCCAGGTTGGGTCAGGCTGCCCCTCTTCTGGCTCATGCCCCCTAATATGGCACCCAAATTACTTCCATTTCTACTTCTTGCTCTTCTTCTATTTCTTCCTCTTCTTTCTCTAATGCTGCCACCACTGCTGCCACCTGTGCCAGCTACCATTCATGGAGGGCCGCTGTGTCCTGGGCACTGGGCCTGTCTCTGCAAAGGTGCTGGGCTCCCTGAGGGCAGGGGCAGCTCCAAGGAGTGGCCTTTCTTCTGCAACCCCTCAGAAGCCCACTCCCTCCCTCACTGTTCCAGCCCAGCCATACCCTGGTCTTATTGTGGCTCACATCTGCCCAGTTCTTCCAGCCTCAGGCCCCCCCTGCACTTGCTGCTTACTCCATCGGGAACGTTCTGTCCCCTGGACCATCACAGGGCTGGCCCCCTCACTTCACGTAGGTGCCTGCTTATGTACTACCTTCCGGTACCTGGCACATGATAGAAGCATAAAACTAAAATTTGTGCAATAAATGCTGATCAAAGTGAATGTTTTCTCTTCCTTGGATGTAGAAAAGCATATTTAATTCATATTTATGAATGCAAAAAAGCATTTACTAAATATGGCATATAAATAACTGATAACCTTAATGCTGGCTAAACGTAATACTATGAGGGTTAAAATAGCACCTTCCTCATAAAGCACATGGCATTCACAAAGAGGCAGCTTCTACTACAAAGGCTTTGAGAGTCGCAGGGTGTGTCATCATGGATGGAAACCCTGGGGCAACAAACTTGTGGACTGCCAGCTAGTGTTTGGCTCAGCTCACTGCACCCCGCCTGCTGGCCCCAGTATTCCGTCTCACTAGACTAGAATAATGGGCATGCTCCAGGGTGCACCACCTTTTAGGGGGTCACAACTTTAGTAATTTTTAAAGCTGAAGTAGCACCTGGAAGGACAGCAGGTATTGCTGGTGACCCAGATCCCACAGTCCTGGGGGAGTCAGCAGCCCAGAGAGGGTCCCCTTCACCGGGGTTCCTGCTCACTCGTCCTCTTAAGTACCTGTTTATAATGATGAGTCAACTATTACTGTTTTTAAAGATTACATTAATTAAATGATATTAAGTAACAAAATATGCATACTCCACCCTCTTTACACAAAGGATTTAAGGTGGCTTCTAAAAATACAGAATCTTCAATAAAATAAAACTAGGCAAAGGAAAATGAGGGCAGAGGCAGCCAGGCCAACTGGTCCCTAGGAACTGAACCTCTCAAATGGGAGCGCCAAAAATGGCCCCATTAGAGGGTCCTGGCATCACTGTGACAGGGGCCCTGCAAGATGAGCTGCCAAGTGTCACTTTTAAAGACCAGCCCTGGCTGTAGTGAGGTAAGCCATGACTCCACCAGGCTCACCCTCCTGGGGCAGGCTGGCACCCCAGAAGCATTCCATCAAAATAACGTCTTCCCCACTTCCTTCATCTCCCGACCTCATTCAAGAAACTCTGCTAGAATGTTATGTGCCTCCAGACACATTTGCTGAGGTCTAGCCCAACATTTTATTGCTAACTATGCTTCTAATTTTAGGGCCATGCCATTTCCATACAATTTCCACTCTCTGTTCAAATATGTTTCATCCTAAGAGCTTTCAACCAAGAACAGGCTGCCTCTACTCCTTGAAAAATTAGAAGGGTAAAATAATTCTTACATTTATATAGCCCGGCAATTGCTAACGTGCATTTGTCTGTGTCATCTCACTTACTCCTTGCCCCAACCTTGCAGGGGGAGCCTTGTGATTCCCCTTTCAGAGGTAGGAGGCTGAGGCTCAGAGGACACTAAGGGGCTTGCCCGCTGCTCTGAATGGAGCAGGTGAGCTGGGGCGGAGGACTGTTAACTCAGTGCTCGCTGTACGGTGTCCCAGCTGTTTATTGAAGTGAAAAACATCAGGGTGGGAGGGTGAGCCTCAGACTGGCCTGGGCTCAGTATATCTGCTGTGTTGCTTCAAACAGGTGTCCCTGCCTCCGTCTTTTCAACTGTATAATGGCACTCACATGTAGGACTGCTCTGAGCCCAGGCTCCTGCAAACAGTATGGTTCACCAAGTGTAGGTCACTCACCTATCCTGTCATTCTCCATCCTACAGGATATAACAGATACTTGAAAATGACTTTTAGAAAAAGTGCAATTTACCTGTTAGCCACCAGAGTGCAGTCAATTTCTGGTCGCTTTGTTTTGGGAATGACATACAGTGGGTACCTGTCTCCGTGGCGAATGAACACATGCACTGAGACCAGCTTAAAATGATGCGGGGCATGACCTGTGAGAGAGAAGCACATTGTCTGGTTATCACTCAATAGGTGTCAATCCTTTTAGAAGGGGGCCAAGGGGATGACCTGGCCATGTTCGTGCCGGGAATCTGAGTGGGAGGCAGCAGGGGCCACCATGGGGTTGCAGAGCCACAGTGAACGGGCCTTGGCTGCCATGCCGGATGGGGGCCACTGAACAGTCTTACAAGGCGGAACAGAGGAACGTGAGTAGGCTGATTATGTCCCAGACCTCCTGGAAACCATGGGAGGCCAGTGAAATGCGGGCACGACTACTAATGTGGCCTCATTCACAGGCACAGACCAGGGAGAGATCCATGAAAATACTAGAAACAATGGTTTCTGCTTTAAATCTTTCATAAGACAAGAGAGGCCATAAAGAGATCAATAAGGATTCAACACTATGCTCTGATACACTTTTAGAAAAGCAAAACTTGTAGAAATTGCCTCACTTCTATGGCAAGACGCCAGCAGGACATCCTAAGTCCCAAGAGGCTACCCTGAAAAGCAGAGTGTCTCAACGTGCTGCGCTAGTGCCTGCCAAGGCCACCTTTCTACCTTGCTGCTGTCTCACTGAAGATCATGATGATGGCAAACATTTGTGGTGAGTTGATTGTGAGCCACGTGGTATGTTCAGAGCAGTTACTGAAACCTCCCCAGTCCCAGGCATAAGTCCTGCGAGTTACTCCCATTTTATAGAGGAGAATGCAAGGACCCAGGAACTCATTCAAGGGCACAACCTGGTGGCAACTGCAGCACTTGGGTCCTGGCCATCTTGCTCCTTACCGCTGTGCAATGCTGCTGGAATAACTAGTCCCCAAAGGGGTGTCTGTCCTGGCGGCACAGTCAGGCCTACCTTCCATGCTGCGCTCAGCCACGCTGGGGATGTTGCAGTACAAAAGAGCTTCGTAAACAGGGTCTGTCACAGGGGGCTCCGTCACAGGGTCGGGCATGATTCTCTTTCGACTCTTGCTACTCACTCCATTCTTAGCTGTTGACACCGGGATCAGGTGGACTGAAATGAAGCAAGGCAGGTTGTGATGCATAGTTCCTGGGGTGCCAGGCCAGCTGCATGGCCCAGTGCAGGGCTGGATTTCACTTTGAGGAGCTATTCTTGTACTGAGAATCAGGGTACACTTCAGTGGAGCAGAAATCAGCTTCCCATTCGAGAAGGGCTTCTGAGCCCCAGTGTGTCCTGCCCCTTCCTCAGTGCCACTACCCTCTCCTTGCCATCTACTCAACACCAGGGGGGCCTCCCAAGCAAAGGGGCCTCACTCAGGGCAGTTGGAGGAAGAACTCACACACTAACTTCTTAGGACCTGATTACCTCTTCCTAATGCCCTTCAATTCCAGTAACAACAAGGAGGAAAACCATCATCCTTCATTGAAGACCTGCTAGGTGCCAGATGTGGGTGTCTGACATACCCCATTTATCATCATCTGCTTTATGCTTTGTGGGCCTTCAGAATCACTCATTTAACCCATGAGAGCACTTTACAGAAGAAAGCCAACGACCAAGGCATGTGTGGTGGGTGAAAGCCTGTCTCACGCTCACTCCTTGACTTCAGGCCAGCTTCCCTGTCACTGTCTTGGGGTGGCATGTGTGGGTCCTGCAGTCTGTGTGCTTGTCCATCTACCACCCTCATTCCATTAGTGAGCTGACCCTTCGCCACCACATGTGGTCAGGCTGGACTGTCAGTCACAGTGTCCCTACCCTCTGGCAGGGGTGGACATGTGACCAGAGTTAATAAGGATAGTAATGGGGCAACTGGACTCCCTTTCCTTGAGACGGGTGACATATAGACAATAGAAGAGGTGCTCTTTTTCTTTTGGATGCTAATCTGTAAGAATGGAAATGTGGGGCTGCTCAGCCGTCTAACCCTTGTGAACAGCCTCTGTCTCAGTGGTCCCGTATCTCTCCATGCCTAGGGAATGTGTCTGTAGCATCATGGATCCTCTACAACTCCCAACACAGTAACAGTCATACTTTCAGCATTCGCCCATTGAGGGAAATACATGAAAATAAGTGTGCTCATAGATCTATTTAACTTCTAAAAGGTTTATTAATCACCATAATATCTATACATACACACGAACAATAGCTAAAACAGGGACCAACCACCAGCCTAAATCAATGTAAATTCCCTAATACTTCTACAAATTCTTCTGCATAAATATTTAAAACTTCCCTTTGGCAAACAGATGCCATAAACAAAGATAAAAGGCAGGCAACACACTGAGAGAAAAATATTAGCAACTAACCTAACAAATGATTAATATCCAAAGTCCATAAGGGCCCCTACACCTGAAAAATCATTAAAGGATATGAACAGGCCAATTGCAGAAAAATAAATACTAATGGCCAATAAACACATGAAGAGATGCTTAAGATTAGATAAATATAAAACAATGTGGTATTATTTTTCATAATTAAGTGTATTCATGATTAAAGAAACAGAAATCAAACTGGACTATATTAATAATTTTTCCTCATCAAACTGGCAAATCATGTTTTGATGATAACACTCAATATTGGGAAGGGTGTGAGAAGTGTGAGAACCTGACGCTTCCAAACACCGTAGGGGGGGTGGAAATTGGCACCTTTCAGGAGTGTTTGGCAGTAGCCATCAAAATGGAATATGTGTACTATTCCATTTTGTGTACTATTCTGTGCCTTGGAATCCATTCTGTATGTATAAAGATAGCGATGCCCACACACACAAATGTAAATGTATGGCCAAAGAGATTCCCTGCAGTGCTGTTTGTAATAACAAAAAAGGGAAATAACCTAAATATCCATTTCTAGCAGAACAGAATGTTATGTCCCTGCTGTGGAACGTTCTAGCCCAGTTAAAAAGAAGGGAAAAGAATCAAAGATAAATTAAGTGAAGTGAATACACCAAGTCACTGGCTACTGATATAATCTTCTTTGTGTAAAGAAAAAAAAACCATAAATGCATAAATATACAGGGATTGGTTTATTACGTAAATGCACAGAAAAAATGTCTAGAAGGTTATCCATCATAACACAGCAATGGTTTTCCGCTGGGGAAGGATGGAATGGGGCGTGAGAAAGTATTTTTACTTGTTTCATCTATTCGCACACACATATACGTACAGTCAGGAGTTGTGTAACAATGGGGATGCACTGAGAAATGGTCCTTAGGCAATTTTGTCATAGTGTAAACATCATAGAGTGCACTTACACAAACCTAGCTGGGAGAGCTTTCTACACACCTAGGCTATTTGGAACAGCCTGCTGCTCCTAGGTTACAAACCTGAACAGCCTATTACCACACTGAATGTTGTAGGTAGTTGTAACACAATGGTAAGTACATGTGTATCTAAACATGTCTCAACATAGAAAGAATACAGTAAAAATATGGTATTATAATATGGCACCACTGTCATATATGTGTTCTGTTGTTGATGGAAGTCACTATGTGGTACATGACTATATATATTTATAGTGAGCACATATTAATGTATTCTATATGTATAGAAATACATATTTCTGTATTTCTATGCTGTCTAGGTATGCATTGTTTTTTTTTTTTTTTACAGTGAATATATTTCCCATCATTACTTGCGTTACCAAAACAACAATCAGAGAGATACAGAACTGGTGATTCACCCACCCAACATTAGCCCTTTGGTTGCTCCTAGAGCCACTTTCTTTCCAGTAGTTGGAAGGTGCTAGGATGACTAACACAGCCCAGGTGTTCAGAGGGAATTCACTACAGGGAGATTAGCACAAGAGCATGGAAATATAGAAAAGTGCTAAGGCAGTCTCTTAGGGACCTGGCCCTTCTGACTGGCTCAGTCCTTGATTCTGCTCTTTTGTGAAATATACCAAGTCCTGGCCCCTTGGCCATGCCTGTGGGCACACTTCCTTACGATCTGGGCCAGGGAGAGAAGCAGCTAAGGAGACAGCATAATATGAGTGACACAGAAATGGAGGGGTACAGGTGAGGACAGTGGGTGTCCTAGAGTGCCCACAGTTTGCTAGTTCATCTGTAAGCACCCGGGGTGAGGCCTGTTGTGGCTGCCATTTGGGAACCATGGTGGTCGGGTGCAAACGACCCACCCATGACCCAAGGAAGCAGTGGTTTGAAAACCACAGATAAAGATCAGAATGAGACCTTCCGTCCAGAAAGATTTTATCTGCTGCTTCCTCTGGTATCTGGGCCTGTCAACCTCGTCCACTAGTTCAGAATGTGAGATCACCCTGTACTATCTGTGCCTCCCTGAGTCACCAGGACATGGCATCAGTCCACAAGGGGCTCTCCCAATACCAGGCATTCAAAACAGGTCCTGACCCATAGAAGCTGTGAGGAGAAGTCTCCCCAGCTCCATCTTGACCCCAATCCCAACCTGGTTCTCATTGTTCTGAGTTGTTCTGAGTCGCCCCACCCCACAGGATGTTTCTCATCTATGCTCTGCTGTTTGCTGGCAACTCTACCCTCACTCTTTGCTCCTGAAATCTGGCCAACACTGTAACTGGTCCTAGGGATCACCTCCTCCAGGAAGCCCACCCTGAATCCCCAGACAGTTCTCATATCCCTCTTCTATGAGCCTGCCCAGTTCCTGCTGCCATCATGGCTCACAGCACAGCATATGCAAGCAGGGGTGTCTCAGTTTGTCACCCTGCCATCAAGGGCTGGGACTGTGCCTCTTTCACATTTACGTCCCCTGCTGACTGACAGAGGATAGGTCTTCCAAATATACCTGCTCAACTGGGCCAGACGCTGCGCTCCATGCTTTTGAGGAAATATTTCATGGACTCCTCATGTGGAGCACTGAGGGTTGCTGAGCCAGTCTGGGGTGAGGGGCATCCACGACAGGTTTCCCAGAAGAGACACCTAGCTGGGCCCGAAAGGCTGATGAAGCTGGCTGTGTGGAGGGGAAGAGGAGAGGAGCAGAGGGGAGGCTGTGAAGCACAGCCAAACACGGCAGATGAGGGTCAGCAAGCTGGCTCAAGATATGCCTTGGGTCCCGTAAGGCCTGGTCAGGATGGCCTCACCAGGGTCGATGTACAGGCTGGGCTCCAGAAGGAAGGCTGGGAAGGGGCCTGGAGGAGCAGACCCCAGGCTGCAGGCCGCCTCTGCCCTGGTGTGGTGCTACTCACCACATCAGCTCTTGAGGCTTGCCCTGATCATCTAGATAAAGGGAGCTGAGGGACAGACCCAGGGGCTGGGGTAGACACTGCTCCAGGACACTGCTCCTCCCAGCAGACTTCTCCCAGGCCCCCCGTGCCTCTAGCTGTCCTGTGGGACAATTAGAAACTCTGCTGACCTCAAGCAGATGACAGCAGCTCAGATGTCACAGGGCAAGAGAAAGAGGCTGTGGGGGCGTCAGAAAGAACAGTGGGCAGATAAATAGATGGCAGGATAACGAGTTTCTTTATGTAGGTGGGAAAACGCATGAATCTAAATGAGTGCCCTGGGGCCACTGTGCCACCAGGACCAACATTAATAACATGATATGAGATATCTTTTACTGATGATTAACTCTGTACCAATAGGCAAGCAATTTCTCTGTGGTGTGATTACCAAGTAGAAGGGCACATTTCCATAAGCTACCTTTGGAAATGAGCCTCTCTTTTATGGTGGCATTCTCTGCTCATCTCATCTACGATCACTTTCCTCCTGTCCACACATCTATAACCCTCATGTGTAAAGATGCCGATAAGGTCGCAGTTTCAAAGAAATGGCAGAGAACATGACCTCTAAAGCATCTCCTTGGGACCCTCCCTCTCAAAAGCAACCAACAAATTTCTTAGAATCATGAGTAAAACAACCAGATGCCATCCTATGCAGGCTCCCTTCCCACTACCCTTCCCCACCCCATCTCCCAAATACACAGTGGATGACTCCGTGTGTATTACCAGTAAACAGTCCCATAGCTATAGCTAGGATGCAAGCCAAACTGATCCTCTCTCTGCTTTTCCCAGCTTTGGATCTCAACCTAGAGTTGTATCCATCAGCCAGACAGTAGACCTCAGGCAGAGGCAGGTCAAGGGAGTTACCCAAAGTCCTTCAGCCTGTAAGCCCAGGCCTGCTCACCCACTAAGCTTGGTATTCATGCATTTGTCCATCCGGCCATCCAACATGCATGCAGCACATGCTGGGGATTCTTCAGAGAATAAAATGAACAAGGTCTCTGCCCTCACCGGGTTTACAATCCAGTTGTGGGGGACAGTCAGACATTAAATAAGAAAAGCGGGGGAGAAAGCACATGGACCATAAGCAGAAAATAGCCTTCTCAGTCACCGGGCCCCCTGCACTCCCTGGTTGCCAGTTGGGGCGTGCAGGTATGGAAATGATGCAGTGAAGATATGGATACAAAGGAAATATTGGGAAGTTACCAGAGATGATGCCTAATACCGGGTGTCAACTTGATTGGGTTGAAGAACACAAAGTATTACTCCTGGGTGTGCCTGTGAGGGTGTTGCCAAAGGAGATTAACGTTTGAGTCAGTGGGCTGGGGAAGGCAGACCCGCCCTTCATCTGGGTGGGCACAGTCTAACCAGCTGCCAATGCAGCTGGAATATAAGCAGGCAGAAAAATATGAATAGAGAGGCTGGCCTAGCCTCCCAACCTACATCCTTCTCCCGTTCTGGATGCATCCTGCCCTTGAACATCAGACTCTAACTAAGTTCTTCAGTTTTGGAACTCGGACTGGCTCTCCTTGCTCCCCAGCCTGCAGATGGCCTATTGTGGGACCTTGTGATCATGTGAATTAATACTTAATAAACTCCCACATATATATATATATATATCCCTCTAGAGAGCCCACGAGTTCTGTCCCTCTAGAGAGCCCAGGAATGCTCAATAACAGCTTTAAGCAAAACATGACGTAATCAATTAGACTTTGGTTAGTAGCCAACACTAGAAACTTGTCTAGAGACATGTTTCATCTAACGATGATTTGCTCATTTTGATTTTTGTTTATTCCATTGATGGTCCCCATGGAATAGAAAAAAGGAGGGAAAAGGTCAGGGTCAGAGTCAGATCATAAGAGCACAGGTTGCTAGGCCACAAGCCCCTGTCTGGCCTATGAACCTCAGGGCACCTTAGTTATCCCTGAAACTCAACAACCCATAGGGGCAGCAGATAAAGTGACAGCCAAGCATCTGCTGCCAGCTCATTATCTGGGAGTCACTTTGACTTGCACAAGGACACACCAGTTTCTTTCCCATAGGGTGCCAAGCCAACCTCCCTGATCTCCAGGTCACCTCCCTATACCAAGGCTCTAGGATAGGGCTGAGGACAGAAATCTACCTGCATATGTGGCCTTCTTCGTGCCTTAGGAAACTGCTGTATGCAAGCTCCTCACAGGTGCCTTGAAACTGACTTTAATGGAGCACAAGGAAGGGCCCCATCCCTAGGTCAGCTCATCTCTTCCCACTTCCTTCTGTGGAGACAGAGCCATCCTCCTTTGGGAGCAGCTCCTCTTCTCATGCCAACCCCATGGCCCGGTGGGGGGTGTCATGCTGCTCCTCCAGGACCATGTCTCCACCGTGCTAACTAGCCCAGGGATGGGGACCTGACTCTAGGCAGCTGTGCCCATAAGGGACCTTTCCAGGAAAGACAGGCTGTCCCATGTGGAAGACACTTCTGCAGCGGCACTCAGATGGCTTCCAAACCCCTCCCTCCTGCCATCCCCATGCTGCGTGACAGCCAAATCACCTGATTACACAGACACCTGGCAGATTACAGCTGGGTATCAGGGACCCAGAGTTTCCCGGGAAATGTGAGCATGATGAGGCTAAAGTGTTGGCTCAGCTCTGTCTCCATTGCTGTGGGCTCACCTGCCACACAAGTCACCCCACTGACTACACCAGCAAAGAACCTCTTGGGGCCAAGGTCCAGCTCCACTATCTGTTTTCTACCTTCCTAGCTCCAGGGTCTGCCTTGTCCTTTTTGGGACTTCAGCACTGGGCTAGTCACTTCCTTAGGGGATTATAGTTACTTTTTCCTCGGAACTCCACTGAAGTCCGTCCTCAGTTGCCCCTGCTACCATGGTTCTGAATGCAGGGAGGTAGCCTGGGGCTGGGGGCTGCAAATGAGCTATAGTATTACAAAGATGTGAGTTCATGCCCTGGCTCTGTTACCTCCTAGCTGTGTGACCTGGGGCAAGTATCCCTGCTCTCTGTGCCTCATTTCTTTCATCTATCAAATGAAGGTGATGATACCTACAGATCAGGGTGGTAACGATGATGATGAGATACCACGTGTGAATGGATTCTGGTAAGGAATCAATAAATGCTATTTTCAATTTTAAAAAAAGTTAGCGGGACATAGTGGTGCATGCCTAGAGTTCCAGCTACTCGGGGGACTGAGGCAAGAGGATTGCTTGAGCTCAGGAATTTGGGGCTGTAGAGCCCCCTGATCACACTACTGCGTTCCAGCCTGGGTGACAGAGTGAGACCCCATCTTATAAATGAATGAATGAATGAATGCTATTTTCTACATCCATCCCCTGGATGTGATTATTCCTGTTTCTTGCAGGCTCTTAAAAGGCACTCCCTTCAACTTGGGATCTGGAAGGGATATTAAACCCCTGTGTCCACCCCTTCACAAAAGCACAACCAGTCAATCTCCCTTCTCCTCTCGGCCACTCCAGTTTTAGCAGCTTTTCTGGCTCCCTTAAATACATTCAGCTTATCTGAGATAGTGCCTTCTCATAAGCTAAAACACCCCCAGTCCTGCCACCTAATTCCTCCAATTTCCTCTCCCAGATAAACCGAAAGTCTCTTGAATTCTCTCTCTCCTTCACTGGTCTGCCAAGGAATAATGACTCGCTCTGTCAATTCCCACAATTCCCTTAGTGCTCCTCAACCCACTAAATTATCTTAAATGTCCACCCTGTCTCTAACCTGTACTGAATTTTAAAAGTGCACTGTAACTGTCAAATGAAAACCAGAACCACAACGAAGAGCCCACAGTTGTTATCTGCCTCTCATCATCTGCTTTTAAAGGCCGGAGTGGGAATCATGCTATACAGGTGAAATGGGAGAAGTCAAGCCCACATTTGTAGACTTTGAGACACTTGGTTTTACATAAATGAGATTGATCAAACAGTTGATTCCGCTTTTCCCATTTTGTTCTATCCACTTTGAGCCGCAATACACCAACCTTTCTTGTTTTCCTCATTCTTAATGTTGCCTCATGGTAAACCACATTAGGTAAGAATTTATTAAGTGCTTCTGATATGCCTGGTAGCATTCAGGGAGCCGGAGAACTCAGCAGAATTCAGGGCTGGGCATATCCTATCAGCCTGGAGCTCTGCTCCCTGGGCTATTTGCAAGCTCTATCTCCTCCCTCCCTGACCCTTTCCTCTGACATTTGCCTCCAGGACCTAAGTCCACCCATTGCTAGGGCATGGGGGGCCCCCCTGTGGCCTTGGCTTGAGCCCCAGTTGCAGCCTCTCAGAGGGTTCGGGAAACCCCACACTCTTCTGGGAGCTGCTGGTAACTGGCCTTACCCTAACAGGGCCATTGGATTAGATGATGCCAACACCAGACTCCAAATTAAGACAGAAGCTAGAAATAAGAGATTTCCAGGACAGGCCTCCAAAAAGAACCATGAAAAGAACCTGTCTCCTTAACCTTTTTGGGTCATGAAGGTTATGACCCTCATCTTTGAGAATCTGATAAAAACTATTGATCCTTATCTCTGAAAGAGTACCTTAAACACAGTCTTGTGAATTTGACTTCTGGGGGTTTTCTGGATCCCTGAAACCCCATGGGACAATGCAGAAGTCCACAGGTTCAGGCTAAGAACACAATGTACCTGGAAACAGGTTTTCAATTCCAACACTAAAGAAGAGATGAACACATTTTCTTTTTTCAAAATAAAAAGGAATCTTCAGGCTTCATAAAAACATGAATTCATCCTAAAATAGTCATTCAACACTAAAGTATAAAAAGTAAAGGAAAATCACCCATAAATCCTACCACCCAGAGAAGAATATTTTAGTGTATTTAAGTATCCATGTGCCCTGCCAGAGGCTACACATGTGCTTCTGTCCCTGCTCTGGTGGGAATGGTGACAGATGGTCACTAAGGCCCAAGGACACTGTTCTCTCTCCCCAAAGGAGCAAATAAGTTTTCTGTGTCTCAAAGGTCTGCAACCTACTGAGGCCACCAAACCAGCAAGCTGTCCTCGAGGGTGGGTAGGTTGTCTGCCTTCTCTGTAAAGGCTCAAAAGAGACAGCCAGGCAGGTGAGAGGCTGTGGGGAGGCCACCTCAAGGAAAGAGAGAATGTGGCCCAGGGTGGGGCCTGCACTCTCAGGTATCTGGACAGCCCACAAGAGCTGGCCCACCCTCTGGTAGATACCTAGGGCTCGTGTGGACAGGCAGACCCCTGGCCAGTGGAGTCCAGCCCCTCGGATGACACAGGGAAAAGAGAAAGGCAAAGAGAGGCAAGAGGTGATGCTGAAGCTCCAGCCACATAAATCCTAGAGAGGGGCCACGCATCCTATCCATCTCCCCATCCTCTCCCACCTGAACGCACCCCTGAGCTGTGGCTCTGAGGCAGAGTGCATCTGCAGTGTGTGTGGCAGCCACACTGGCAGGAGGGCAGGATGGTGAGGGAGTCCCAGAGCTCTCTCCCAGGTGCCTGCCCTACTTCACCCTCGTGTACAGGATTTAGATTCTGCCCTTGTAGCCTCTTTTAGATCAGCCTCTTCCTTCCCTCTCGCAAGGTGAGGCTGCTAGTACGTGACAGGGCTCTGCCTCTGATCAGGATCCACTTCATTTCAAGGTGGGCTTCCTCCTTTTACTGTCATCAGCATGGGGCCAGAGCCCTGTTGCCAAGACAACAGGGAGTGAGTGGGGTCTGTGCTGGGTGGCTTGGCTCAGCGGGCGCACACTCTGCCTGTCAGACTCCAGCTGGCCTCGTGCTCTCCCTGCAGTGGGTACAGCCATGTAAATCCTGTGGCTTTCTATTCTGTTCATCTCTTCAGTGGATCTTGGAGATCTACAGGCACTCTCCTGAATTCACTGAATACTTCTACTGATGCTTTCTATTTTTACTAACTAGCCATGATAGTATTTGCTCTTGCTGACTCAAGACACACACACACACACACACACACACTCTCTCTCTCTCTGTCTGTCTCTCTCTCTCTCTCCCCCTTGCCCCCATATAAAGGTTCTATTTTTACATTTAATATATTATGCACAACCTTCCAAGTCAATAGAGACAGGTCTATGTGATCACGAGGTAATGGGGTATTTACTGTTGTACCAGTTGGTTGCCTTCTCCTTTGTTTCCTATTATAAATGATGCTGCAGTGAACATCTTTAAACAGATATCTCTATCCCCTCATCTAATTATGATAACAACTTCTTTAAGATAAGGAACTAAGAAGAAGGAAGGGAAGAAGGGAGAAAGGGAGAGAGGGAAGGAGGGAGAGACGGAGGGAAGGAAGGAGGGAGGGAGGGGGTGAGGTCATTATCTAGCTCCACCCTGAAAGAAAACTGGAAATGATCCACAGACATAAATGTGTCCATTCTCAGCTTGCAGAAGAACCTGCTACATGATACTCTCACCTTCTCACTCCAATGCATCTACAACATGAGCTTAAGAAATTGTGACAGTAGCTTATTTGTCAGATTTAATTTTGTCACTCATCTATGGTGGGGTTTTTTTTTTTTTTTTTCACCTGTAGATATTTAACTCTGTGTGACAACTGGACATAAAGTGTTCTGAGGAAAAGCAAAATTAAAACTCCCAGAAATCAATCAGAAAGTAAAATCTTTAAGAAAAGGACCAAAATTAATTTAAAAAACCCACAAAATTTAAAACTTTGGTCACAGTGATGAGATGGCGATATGACAGAACTCTTAGGTTAAAAATGTAAACCTTCACTTTCAATTTCTCATACTTTTGTCTCCAGCTCAACATAATAAAAGCCCAGGAGGAAGCGCACTGGGGCTTTTAGAATAGAGGACACAGGACGTTAGACCCTGGGCATTCTAAGGGCTTGCATCCCCAAACCTTTTCCATGAAGCATACTGAGATCTTCACGCATCCCCAGATTCAAACATACCACTCTGTGCTTTTCTCCATTGAACGTACACAGGACAAAGAACAGAGGACAGCCACCTCCCCTGGCTGTGTGGCAGGGCCTGGCTTCCTCAGCAGCTGAGCACCTCACTCCCCGTGACTTTCATCCAGATGTGTGCCTCAGCAGAATCACTATCACCATGTACTACAGATCCCAGGGGTCTCTGCAAAGAGGCGAAACCACAAATGCT
>NC_045435.1:163667083-163667164 GCF_002776525.5 Piliocolobus tephrosceles | reverse complement strand
AGTTCTATAACATTGCATCATTCTCATTAGCAGCCAGTCCCTCCCCCCCCCCCCCCCCCCCCCCCCCCCCCCCCCCCCCCC
>NC_045435.1:163623034-163666983 GCF_002776525.5 Piliocolobus tephrosceles | reverse complement strand
TCTATTAAGCATTGTTGTTTTCTTTCTTAGCAGATATCAGACCGAAAAGCAGCACAGAAAAAGGAAGGGGACATAGGGGATGGGGCCACAGGAAACATGATAGCTCTGCAGGTGGAGTTCCCAGGGAAACTACGCACGCTCTTTCCCTCTCTCCCCCCCCCCCCGTCTCTCCCTGTCCCCCCCCCCCCCATCTCTCCCTCTCTCCCCAGTCTCTCCCTCTCTCCCCCAGTCTCTCCCTCTCTCACACAGACAGAGCTGGCTAAGCCTCCTCAGCTCCCCACCTGAGAACTTCTAAGCAGGTTGCCCCCTTGGCTTCCAGACCACTCCTGTCCGCAGGCCCCCTCCTGGCTGCTGCTGTTCTGTCTCCTTCATGGCCCATTGTCCTCTGTCTGCCCAGATTGTCTTCTTTGGCTCTCTCTTCCATCTGCACCACAGGGCACAAATTCAGAAGCTGAGAGGGACTAGGCAGGTGGGTGCTGTGGCGACCAGGAGAGCACTACCCCCGCCCAGGGAGGCACTCAGCTGCCTGGCTCCTGCCAGCGGCCCCTGTAATGCACTGTGAGCCTCAGGTTGCGGGAGAGTCTGGTTTTTCAAAGAGGGGCTGGAAGTTTACATGAAATTGCCTAGTTTTAAAACACTGGGAAATAAATTTAAAAATCTAAAAACAGGGGTTGGGCCAAACAAAACAAGTTCACAGGCTGTTGGTCTGGAGCAGCTTCCACTGCTCCAAGGAGCCCTGGTCCTCCGGAAACCAGGGCTTCACCAGCAGGGAATACAAAGTCCCCAGATGGTGGCTTCTGACAGGTCTCTTACAGGCCTCAGACCGTCAGGTCCACTCTTAGGCAGGACACTGCATCCAGTGGGCCTGTTGGCTACCTCCAGTGATGTCCATGCCCTTCCATGACTCCTCCTAGCCTGGTCTCTTTCCTGCTCTGCCCCCAGCTTGTCCTGCTGCCTGGGCACTGTCCCACTTCCCTTCTCGCTCTGAGCACTTTCCCTTGGCCTCTCCCTTCAGACCCAGGGAGCCACTAGCCCCACATGGTTGACTTCCCAGTCTGTGTTCTGAGAATTTACTCCCACCTTTGGCAAACTTATCCCAGAAGGAGATGAGACATTTATGTGAAAGAATGCATGCATGAGTGAAGTGTCTACTGAACTCCCCGAGCCAGACTCCTGGGTGCCGCGGTAGAGTCCCCTCGACCCCATCATCGTAGCCCCACAACACCACTCAATTAGCTAGAGTCCCACAGAACCACCATGACGTCTCTTGGCTTTGCTTCTTCCTTTCAGGGTCAATACCTTCATTGGGGCCACCCTCAGCTTGCTACTAGACGAGCAAAACAGCCTCCGAGGTACCTCCCAGCATCACCCTTTCCACCAGCCTCTGAACTGGCAGTTCTTAGATTTTGTGTGCATTAGACTCACCCAGGGAGTCTGTTAAAGATGCAGATTTCTGGGTTCCGCTACCACCAAGATTCTGATTCTGTAAGGAAGGGCACAAAACGTGCTTTTTTTTTGGTTTTGGAACATGCATTTTGACAAGCTTCCCAGGTGCCTCTGACGAAGGTGCTTTGGAAAACACTGTGCTGGACTGTAGTCTTTCCAAGACACAAATCTGATGGTATCTTCCTTTCTTCAGTGGCTCCTCACAGCCTCAGGAATAGTATAGTGATAGGAGGTAGGTCCCAGACTTCGTTCCAACTTCACAGCTACCTACAGGTGACTCACCCAGTCCTGTTCTCTCACTCTGTCTTTGCACATTTGGCCAGGGGCACCTGTACTCAACTGCCTCCTTGACCACTCCTGCTTTCCTTAAAGGATGAACTCAGATGCCACCTCTTTTAGGGGGTCCTCCCCAACTCCGACATGGATTGGGTTCCTGTGCTCTAGTCTCTCATACTACCCTTCCATAAATGATCTCTAATTCATTTGTTTAACAAACACATACGTAGTGATTACTATGTGCCAGGTACTGTTCCGGGTGTTTTATAAATATTAGCTCGCTGAATCCTTTGCCAACCCTATGAAATAGGAACTATCATTGTCCCCATTTTACAGATGGGGAAATCAAGGCACAGAGAGGGTAAAGAAGTTGCATGAGGTCACATAGCTGGTAAGTGGCAGGACAAGGATTTGATCCAGGCAGTCTGGCTCCAGAGCCCATGTTCTTTCTGACCCCACTGTGCTGCTGCCTCTTACCTGTCCCAGCACACAGCACCTGGTATTCCAGGGTGTCTGCTTGTGATTCTTTTCCACTGGACAAAGAACTCCCTGGGGCCCCTGAGAGATTAAACTCTCAGCCTGGGGCCAACACACAGTGGAAACTAAAGAACATTTGCTAAAGAACAAAGTGTCACATGCTCATGGCACTGGATCAATGAGAAAAGATAAAATTCATAAAACCTCAGAGTTTAAAGAGACTTTAAATGGGATCAGACTCAATGACCTGTCCAATACCTCACTCTTCAAAGAGCAGCCCTCCAGGGCTTGCAGACTCCAGTGAGGGAGAACACACTATCCGTTCCACCTCTGCGTGGCACTGACTTTTAGCAAATTCTACCAGATGCTTAACTGAAATGTGTCTCCACGTTCACCTCCTCTTGCAGAGAGGGCCCTTCAGATACTGACGACAACCCTCACTCTCATTTTGGCAGGTTAGCCCTCCTCTTGTCCTCTTTTCCCACTGGGAATCTGAATCTCGAGTTCACCGTGAGCATTCCCTTAGACTCTGCTCTGGCCAATCGGGGCCTTGCCCAAGAGGGAAACCCCAGATATGGGTGCCATGTGCTCAGTATAAATTAACCCCATCATGCCCAACGCACTCTGATTAAAAACAAATACATGTGTGATCTACTTCAAAAGGTTTCCCCACCAAGTGCCTGAAGTAACATAAGCTCTGGCAACTTCTGGAACACCAGAAGCCTTGGTTTCTGATGATGGTGCACGATGACGGAACTTTGCGCTGGTTTGCTTAAAAGGTTTGCGTTGAGCCAAGGGTTTTCCCATAACATCTCTGTTGTCACAGCAACCTTGCAAAATAGCAATAATTAACTCTATTTTACAGAAGAAGGAACAGGACACACAGTCGCTTAGCAGGGAAGCTCACATTGAAATTATGATTCGAGAGCCTGCGTGCTCCTGTCACGCCACCATTTTGGGAATGGTGGTCAGAACATGGAGAAACGAGCATAACATCAGCATTAAGAAAATGCAAGGGCCAAGGAACGAAGTGAATGATTACAAATGAGCACAAAAAGCAGAAACATAACTCATGATTCCTAAGTCTTCACATCCTGACAGTCTTTCCTTGTTGCACTAAAGGAGTCCTTTAATTTGAAGTTACTTTTCCACTTGTATGTATTTTAACCACAATAACTAAAAATATCTATGCCTTGCCTGTTCCCTTCTACAATTCAAACATCAGAAAGTTCAGAATGTTTCACCTCCCAAACACAAAACATTAAAGACTTGAAAACATAAATGGAATTATTTTTATTAAAGACTACTAGCGTATAGCAAGTCACGAGCACCATTTAAGATGAACATATTTTGAGAAACTATGAACTGTATCTTAATCTTTTCTGTATTTCCTTGCTACCTCCACCTCCACAGTGTAGAAAAATGTCAAACACACATAAGCACTTAATAAATATATGTGGGTTCACTATATAGTTTCTGTTTCCAGAGGAAGACATACTTATTTAAGCAATCTGATTTTTGAATCGTATCCTGGGCTATTTCTTTTTCATATTCAAAACATCAGAAAAAGAAAACTACCAACAAGACCAAATAAAATATATGATCATTTCAGATGACAAAGCCATACTCTTTACTTAAAGCATGAGAAAACCAAGTTATATTTAGTTGTCTCAAGTATGTTACTTAAAATAATTACATGTGCTAATTTGGTATTCAAAAATAAGAAGAAATGGTAAAGAAAAAAGTCCACGTATTTTAGGATAAGAATGAGAACATAAGTGGTATATAAGCGTAAACCTGTGCGTTATGAATTAGTGCTGTTTCTTACAGCATAATACTAAGCAACCAACAAAGCAATTAAATAAATGGAGCAATTAAACTCATTCCTACAGAAATGGGGAAATTCCAAAGTTATGGTTTACCTAAAAGAAGAAGAGCAGTAAGAACGTCCATATCTTAATATCTTTCCGATCTCCAACGTATCCAAGAATAAAGAGCTCAGACCCAGCCAGGCTAATTTACCCTGCAAAATTTTCCTTAAAAAAGTATGGCTGAAAATTGGCTGTCCTGAAACAGAAGGTACTTTCAGAAGAGTTATATAAGCAAAACACACAGGCCAATTCAGTGACGTGGAAACCACCTCATGCAAGAGAAATGCCACAAACACAAGTAACACACATTCATGTCTCAGAACCTGTCAGCCTCTCAAAATAAAATCAGGGTTGATTGTAACATCCTACCTCTCCAACCAAAGGATGGAAAATTTTTAACGGAAATTTATAAACAATTAAACTACTGAAAATCTTACCACACTTTTTGGAAATGATTCATATTTTACAATTCATTTGCCATACGGAATATTTTTAAACTTCTGATGCCCACCTTCTTTTGACCTGTTTTCCAATTCTGGAAGGATAAAATGAGAATTTTTAATTCTCTTTACTATTAGAAATAGCCTGTCATATGCATGTGCATGGGAATATGTCACAATTGGAAGTGAATCAGGGAAACTTCCTCAAAGCCTCCTCTCTTGAAACCACCTTCTCCTAGAGCCAAGCCTTCCCCATGTTCCTCTGTGCACTCATAACATCCCTCTCACCCAGCCACCTGCCCTTCTTTCCATCATTCAAACTGCAACAGAAATGCCCCTCCTCACACAGCTGTCCTGAGTGGTGTGGGTGCCAACTGCCTG
The DNA here is from genome assembly GCF_002776525.5 of Piliocolobus tephrosceles. NCBI lineage: Eukaryota > Metazoa > Chordata > Mammalia > Primates > Cercopithecidae > Piliocolobus > Piliocolobus tephrosceles. The sequence continues at coordinate 163,662,092 of NC_045435.1, read as the reverse complement.
TCTCCCACCCATCAAGGTGAGGTGGTTAAATGGAGAGAAGGCAGGTGACAACAGCAATACAATTCCTGGCATCACAGAGATGTTTTCTCAGCTTCAAATACACAGCAACAGAAGGAAAGAAAATCAGGGTCCATCTGCGTTTTAGAGCAGGCATGGATTAATGCATTAAGCAGACATTTACAAAATATTACTATGTGCTGGGCAGTGCTGGTTCATGGGATAGAGAGAGAAACAGGATGTGGTCCTGCTCTCAACAAGCAGACAATCTGGTAGAAGGAAAAGACACAAGAACTGAAAATTATAATAGCACATGGTTAGTGAAAGGAGGGGGCTGGGCATAGTGGTTCACGCCTGTAATATCAGAACTTTGGGAGGCTGACGTTCTTACTGCTCTTCTCCTTCTAGGTAAATTGTGACTTTGGAATTTCCCCATTTCTGTAGAAATGGAGTTTAACTGCTCCATTTATTGCATTGCTTTATTGGTTGCTTATTATTGTGCTGTAAAAAATGGCAGTAATTCATAATGCACAGATTTATGCTTATGTAACACTTATGTTCTCACTTGAGGTCAGGAGTTTGAGACCAGCTTGGGCAACATGGTGAAACCCTGTCTCTACAAAAATACAAAAAATTAGCCAGGTGTGGTGGTGCACGCCTCCAGGCCTAGCTACCCAGGAAGCTGAGGTGGGAGGATTACCTAAACTCCTAAACTCAGATGTTGAGTCTGCAATGAGCTGTGATCGTGCTACTGCACTTCAGCCTGGGCAACAGAGTAAGATCCTATTTCAAAAAAAAGAGGGGGAGGAAGGAAGGAAGGAAGGAAGGAAGGGAAGGAGGAAGGGAAACAGGTTCAAGGATTCAGGGCATCCTGATGTACATAAAAGAAGCACCAAACCCTTAAGGATTGCCAGAAGGGTCCTAGAGGAGAAGAGGCAAGGGCTGAAAGGGAAAGGATGAGAGGGGGTGAGGAGGAGAACGCTCTTGGCAAAGGAGCACCAGGATCTGAGCACAGAAGAAGCAGAGAGGGGCCACAGGAGGGCAAGGGGCCTCCCAGAAGACCATGGGCCACCATTGAGGGGTTGCCACTAAGGAGATCCTGGCGCCAGATCTGTGTCTGAGAACAGCCACTCTTAGGTGAACTGTAATGTGCACAGATTTGGGGCCTGGCCTGAGCTTAGGAATCTCAGTGGAGGATGTTGCATGGTGAGGCCCATGGCCTGGCTGTATCAGAGTGCTCCTGTCTCGTCACAGGGGATTTCCCATGCAGCCCCTGCTGCCTGTGGGGTGGGTTTGATACTAGTGACCTAATCTCCCCACCCTCCCCCAAACAACTCCAGCCCCGCGGCTGACGGAACGCTAAACAGACACCCAACTTTCAAGAACCCAATCAAAGGGCCAAATACCTCTGCTCTGTGTAGCTCAGCATAAGTCAAGCAGGGCCACTCAGTGTCTCCATCTGGGGAATCTGAACTAAAAATCTGGGAATAACCAGGCATTTCAGGAATTCATGCAAAAGTCAAAAGAGCACACAGAACACTGTTCGGTGGTTTAGGGTCCCTCCTTGCAACCGGCCAGTGTGAGCACCAACACTAAAAAGACTTTGTTGTTCATTTATAAAACAAGGCTTTGGGGCCTCCTTGTTTCCTACAAAGCCCCTACCCTCCCACGACCTGCAGTGCCCAGCTCTACTCACAGAACTGCAGGCTGAGGCTCACAAAGGCCAGCAGCGCAGCCAGGGCCAGCAGCAGCAAGAAGCGGTTGCGGAAAAGCATTATTAAGTATTCTATTTTCTCTTCATGGTTTCACCTCAAATCGGGAACACGTCCTGTGAATAAAGCAGAGGTGATAAATGAGTGTTTAGAGATGGAAAACCAAATTTGTCAACTGAAAATAATCTGATTAGCTCAGTCCCCTGGCAGGGAAGCATGCATCTCTAGCTGGAGAACAACAGCATGCTCCATGATTAGTCTGTGTCCCCAAACAAGCCCAAGCGAGAATGCTCCCTTCGAGTTAGTAGGAGAAAACCAGTTCATGAATGCTTTGTTTATCTGACATCAACAGGGAATGAGATATTTTACAGACGTGACCTTCTCAAGGAAAAACACAAAGGATGTTTACTGAGTATTTACAGTGTGCCGGACAATGAGGGAAATCTTCACATGGACTCATCTTGCTGTGACCTTTAACCTTTAAATCTTCAACGTTTTTTGATGGACATTCTGTTGAAATGATCTTGGTCTTCTTTAATTGTAATTGTTCATCTGAACAACAATCCTTGCAACATGTCCTACAGTAATGCCTTGGGGGATGGTTTGGGTGTGCAAAAGGATTTGCTCCTACACTGACTGGCTCTATCTGCTAATTGAGACCACCTTTCATCCTGGACCACTAAGCCTGTTTCAGCTGTATACATGGGTCTTCTGGAAGCCTCGTCCTGCCTATTCAAAATTCCCCTAACCACATTAGAAGCGTGCAAAAGGACTTTTTAAAAAAGCTGAATAAAGCCCTAAAAGTCCCTTCTGTGAAAAAAAAAAAAAAAAATGAATGATTACTATAACTTTTACCCTATCAGTTTTAGAAGTCAAGTTTATTTCCTGGGTCTCTTTGGGATTTTAAAGAGAACTTGCAAACCATAGTCTCTTTAGAAAAGGTTCTTAAACTACAGTTAGATTTTAACAGTAATTTCAAACTTGAATCTTTTCCCCATTCAAATATAATCTCCTTCAGAGACCAGATAGACAAAAATCAGATAAAAGCTCATCTGCTCATGTGTGAGGGTTGCATAACTGTGAATATAACTGAATATAGCCATTGAGCTGTACACCTGGGGTGAATCCTATCTCAATAAGCTGTACTATGAAAAGCACATCTTTTGGGAATGAAGCAGGAGCCAGACTCCCAGAGCCCCTTGCCTCCCACCTCCTCCCCAAGGGCCCAGAAGGTGACTTTGAAAACCCACTTGTTTAAGGGACCTGTCAGACTTTCTACCAAAAGAGAACATTTGCTAACAGATTGATGAAAATACACTTGCACCTTATGACTGCGCCTGTGTGTCCAGCAACCAGCATCTTTGTTAACAAACAGATCCCGATTTCATTTTATTTATTGATTTTGTGGTTTTATAACCACAAAATCATTTGGTATATTTGACAATCAGCAGTTAGTTCTCATCCACATTGACTAGATTTTTGAATGTGGTAACAGGTACATAGGTAACCAGATATAGAGCTTGTTTGTTGAATCTTCATCCTCATTATGTTTCTTGGATAGCCGCGCATGGTATGGGACGTGCCTTAGTCCCCTGGCCCAGACAGCTTTGTTGACCCTGGTATCAATGTGCACATCTGAAGTCCCCTCCCCTTCAATCTCTCTGAGTGCTGGAGAGGCACCTTCTTGAACCTCCTTCTTCAATATGCTTCTTGAATATGCTTGTCAATATTGATGGCGTATTTTCAGGTCACTATCTGGTTAATGGCGGAATGGCCCTTCTTCTTGCCACCCTTCTTTGTGGGAGCCATTCTCCCAGGCCCAAGATGGAAAGGAAGAGTTTGAGGGAAATGCTTCTGTCCCATGAGTGACTATCCCTAACCAAGAGTCAGTGCCTCCATGCCCCAAGCTCAGTACTACACGTACACGTGTTCTCCTGCACATCCCTCCCTCTGCAGCTCTGGCACAAATCTTGTCTTCAGGCCTCTCACTCTGGGACTGGGAAGCCACTGTGCTGGCCCTGGGGAATCACTCACCTCTGGTTTCTGATGCCGCATGGTGTCTTTTGTGCCATCACCTCAGAGGCCGACCTGCCTGCTGGTTGCCCTGCATTTGCATGTGGGAAGCGAGGGCCTTGTTTCTGTTGCTGGGTCAGGTCTTGTCCCTCAACCACTTCCTGCTTCCATGCTCTTAAGGGATTTCCCCTTCCCTGACTGGCGGGAGAGGCCAATAGAACAGCTAAGTATGTTTCCTATGGTCTCACTTGATACTACCTTTTCTTCTTTCTTTCTTTCTTTTTCTTTTTTTTTTTTTTTTTTTTGAGACAGTGTTTCGCTCTTACAGTCCAGGCTGAAGTGCAGTGGTGTGATCTTGGATCACTGCAACCTCCGCATCCTGGGTTCAAGTGATTCTCCTGCCTCAGCCTCCCGAGTAGGTGGGAATACAGGTGCCTACCACCACATCCGGCTAATTTTTGTATTTTTAGTAGAGACAGGGTTTCACCACATTGGCTAGGCTGGTCTCGAACTCCTGACCTCAGGTGATCTGCCTGCCTTAGCCTCCCAGAGTGGTGGGATTACAAGTGTGAGCCAGGGCACCCAGCCAACACTGCCTTTTCAGACGGGATTAGCCACTGTATGGTTTAGAGCTGTCTTCAGGCGGGCATTCGGTGGAAACAGTGGCTAGTTGCTATAAGTCTCAGTTTTATAGCATGGTAAATTGTTGCAGTAACAGCCCCCAATTTTTTCATGCCCTTTGTATCCATGGGCTTACCTGGTCTTTTCCTATACTGACTTTTGGCTTGGCCGAGGAACCTGTTTTGGCCATGGGACAACAGCAAATGTGTTGCAAGCAGGGACTTGAAAAGTACTTATGCATTGGGGCTTGTCTTCCTTTGCTACTTTTGCAACACTGATACCACCATATGAAGACCCTAGGCCAGACTGCTGGGGCATGAGAGGCCACATGGAGCCAAGGTAAGCAGTCCCAGCTGATGCTCCCTTCAAACAAACTCTGGTGACAGTTTGCTGTGACCACACCTGTGAATGAGGCCATCCCAGACCACCCTGCTCCAGCCACGCCACCAGCAGATGGTTATCAGTGGTCTGCCCAGACTAAAAGAACTGCATGGCTAGTGCCCAGAATTACAAGCAAATATAATGGTTGCTATTTTAAGCCAGTAAGTTTTGGGAGCTTCATACAAAGCAAAAGCTAACCGATGCAATAAACAGGAAATGCCTTGCATCTTCACCAGGAAATTCTAAGCCAGGATCTAGATCTCAATGTCCTCATCTGTAGGTACGACATGAAAATCTCCATCTTGTCTATGTTCTTTAATATGCGGAGTGCTTTTTGGGAAAGAAGCTATATTTAGTTTTAGATTTAAATATGTTAGGTTAACCAGATGGCAGGGATCGTGTAACTGCCTGACTGCTTCTAGGCCGCATTGCTGACATCTCCACCTATCTGTGACTTTTCATTTGCTGAACAGTGGGAACATCCACCGCTTCCCCTTGGTACTCTCCGGGGTCTGCACCCTCCCACTTCTGACTCTCCTCTGACAGCCTCTGCCATGGTCAGCATTTTGGTTATTTCTACTTGTGCTAGGGACTAGTCTGGTGTGATCACAGCCCTAGGGGTATGTACACAGCCTGGCCAGAGGAACACCAAACCCTAGGATAAACACATGCCTTCTTTTGGAGCCCATTTCACTTGAAAACCTGAAGATAATGACCATACTTGGTTTTTTAAAATGGCTAAATAATGATGACAGAATCCAAAATTCACATGGATTTGAAGAAGTTTGCAGCTGAAGCTAGGACCCCAAGGAGTAGGGGTGTGTGTGTGTATGTGTGTGTACATATGTGTGTGTGTCCAACATAGGAAGTGGACTGCATGGTTCTGCTGCTGTGGGTGTTTCTTCGCTGGGGATACTTCAGTGGAAGAGACTGAAAGGAGCCCTAATGTGGTGTAAAAGATGAGGCTCCAGAGATGGACAGATCTGTGTTCAATTCCTCACTCTGCTGCTTATTTTCTGCAGCTCTGAGCTGCCCTTCTCTGAGCTGCAGGATCCTGCTTTTTAAATAATACTGAGGATAAGAGACAAAAGAGCAGGTGGTGGTGGGGAGCAAATCTCATAACAGGCAGAGGCCTGCTGTTGAGCAGATATGTACTATGCTTGACTTCCACACTCTGGAAGAACCACACAGACACCTATACCACAATCTAAACGCAAGTGTTCACCCTTTTCCCTCAACTATTGTTTCTGCTCCATGCTGTGGCTCTGCTTTCAAATCCTGGCCACCGGCCCCTCCCCTACTCACTGGCCCTATCCCATCCATCAGGGTAGGCAGCCATGTCTGCAACCATGTTCATGGCTCCTCTGCCACTGTTAGCCTTCCCGGGGGCTGACTCAGCTGTTGTGTCCCTGCCTTGCCCTAGGTTTTCCAGCCTGGAACATCTGCCTTAGCTTCTGTTGGGCCCCACCCCAAGAGGATGAGGTACCAGTCAACTGGCTTTTTCTGGCACTGTGGTCCAATCTCTAGCCTGAGTTTTCCAGAGCTCCCTTTCCCCATTTCCATCCCCATGTAAGTAGGAGGCTCCTGCAGCCACTCAAGAAGTCATGCAGTCCTTGGTTTCCTTCCTGCCATCTTCCTGCACTTCTTTCCATAGGAGCTCTGCATCTACCCCTGGGGTCTACGGCAGTTCCTCAAGACACCCGGTGAGACTCATACAAGTCATGCCAGGTGACAGCCAGGATTCTGAGCCCAGAGCAGAACCCCCACAGCCTGCTTGCTCACAGCCCTAAAAATAAGATCCACAGGAAGAGTCCCTGCTGCATCGGCAGGGTGAGATGCTATGGGATTACAGCTCCCACATCTTCTAATCTCCAAACATCTCTCAAGTCCCATCACCTTCTGTGGAAAAGATGCTCTTGGCTAAATATCGCATCATGACCAAATCCAATTCACACAAATACTTCCGTGTAAATGACTTGTTTATGTTCAGGTTGAACATAAAATAGTCAGTCATCACATGTCTGTTGGGCACAGCTCCAGTCCCCTGTGCTAAACCCATGTGGTAAAAATATCTTTTTTTTTTTTTTTTTGAGACGGAGTCTTGCTCCGTCACCCAGGCTGGAGTGCAGTGGCACGATCTTGGCTCACTGCAAGCTCCGCCTCCCGGGTCCATGACATTCTCCTGCCTTTGCCTCCCAAGTAGCTGGGACTACAGGCACCCGCCACCACACCTGGCTAATGGTAAAAATATCTTAAACCTAGAAATTGAATTATTACTCTGAATTCGTGATGAAACAGAAGAACAAAACAAAAAACAGAAAACCCAGCTAATTCAATTCAACCTTATTACAAGTTTGAGCTGTGAAAGAAAAGATTTTAGAATACAATTTTGAAATATAGTACTAGTTAATAAGCAGTTCCCATTACATTATGATGAATACCATTTCTGAATTAAAAGGAAAAAAAGAACATGTCAAAGGCATTTTTACAAGCTACTATTCTTCCACCAGAGAGTTCCAGAGCCCAAGCCTTGGCCTATTTTTTACTTTGTAAGAGCTGAAAGCACCACATCTAGTGATAAACTCTGGTCCAGGCTCTCCTTCAAAGTGTACAGAATTTAAGGTTTTAAACATGACCACAACTGCTAGAAAGAAAATGTACAATTACCTTTCATTTGTGCAGTTAAAATACCATTACCAAGAATAGAAATATAGTTTTAAAGAAAATGCTTCAGATATATTCTACACGTTGATTTTTTTGGTCAGAATCATTTTGGTCTAAGTAAATACAGCATTATAATTAAAAAAAAAAAAAACCTTCAAGTCTGCAATTGTGAACAAAATATGAGCCAAGCAAAGGTAAAAGCTATATCTTAATAGTTCTCCCTCTCCAAGGTCACATCAAAATGGAGTTTAATTGCAAAATCAAAGATTCTTGCCTAAGAAAAATCAGCCTTGAATCTGCCCATCTGATGAAGATGGGCAGATTCCAGAGCCTCCTGGAAACCTCAGGAAGGCACCTGGGATGAAGGGGCTGTGAGTTCACAGCAGTTATTCACATTCCAGAGTTCTCCACTTAATTTGCAGGCTCATTTCTAAAAGCTGAAGCCAGTTCATGCACTCATTCATTCGTTCTGTCAATTCAAAATAACATTTCCTGAGAGCCAGTAGGTGCCAGGCACTATCCTAAGTGGTAAGAACACAGGACGCAGGATACAGGACACAGTTTTTGTCATATGGAAGGTCCCAGCTGAAAGGAACTAAAGTATTTATGGGAGAAATGATACAAGACCCAGGACTTGCTTTAAAATATTCCAGAAGGGCTGGGAGTGGTGGCTCACGCCTGTAATCCCAGTACTTTGGGAGGCTGTGGCAGGCAGATCACTTGAGGACAGGAGTTCAAGACCAGCCTGGCCAACATAGCAAAACCACATCTCTACTAAAAATACAAAAAATTAGCCGGGCATGGTGGTATACACTTGTAATCCCAGATATTCAGGAGGCTGAGGCATGAGAATCGCTTGAGCCCCGGAGGTGGAGGTTGCTGTGAGCCGAGATCGTGCCATGCATTCCAGCCTGGGTGACAAAGAGAAACTTCATCTCGAAAAAAAAAATTATATATTTTATAATTTATATATTATATATAATATACATAGCTAATATATTAGTTATACATATTATGTGTTATATATAATATAGTTATATATATTATATATATTAGTTATATATATATATATAATCTATATATTCCAGAGGAGATAAAAAGGTCAAGGGGAATAGATGAAATAAGATTGGCAAAATGGTGACAATAGTTGAAGCAGGGTGACAGATCCTTGAGGGTTCATTATCTGCCCCTCTCTGCTTCTGTGTATGTCGGAAGTTAAAGGTGTTGTTTTTTTAGAAAAGTTTCAAGAAGTTTTTTTTTAAAAAGAAGTGTAGAGTCTGGTAAGGGAAGTAGGGAGTAAACAGATCACTGGGCTCTATCAAACCAGTGCTGTCAGGAGGAAAGAAGACTGCATCCAGGCTAGGATACGGCAGATTGGTTTTCTGAAGTGGCAATGCCAGAACTCAATCTCGAAGAGAAATTTGGTGTTGGTGCATCTGTGACTGAATTTTAGGAAAACAGAATGAACTCAAGGGATGGTGTTAAAGGTGGTGGGGAAGTATTGGGTTGTAAAAGGAGCCAGAAAAGGGAGATGATACATCGAACATTGATACACGCAGGGAAGTGTTGTGTCTAGAGAAAGCCGGCTGCCCAGAGGCCACACAGGTGGAGCTGGGGCGCCCCTGCCATGTCTGGGTCTGCTTCTCCAAGGGGAGGGCTTGCCTGGCCCAGCACCCACAGCCCTCTACCCAGGCCAGCTTCCCCACTCATCTCAAGGTGTCCTACCATCAGTGGGACCAGACAGCACACTCACTGATTCTCACTCCCTCCCTGGAGTGCCCTCTGGACACTAAGCTGACTGAGCTGCAGGACGGAGCAGGAAGAGGGGTCTGATTGCAGGATCCGCTCTACCAGGCAGGCCAGCTTGAAAGACAGGCCCACTTCATGGACCTGCCCTTATTTTCTAGGGCCAGGGTCCTATCTCCTCCCAGCACCTGGCCTCCTTGGGGAATACTGGACAGGAGCAGGCCCAGAGGCCTCCCTGCCCCCCTCAGCAGGGGCAACATATTGAAGGATATTTAATAGTCAGGAGGCGTGGCTCCCCTGGAACATTCTGCACTTTGCCGCACCACAGACCCTCCCAGGCACCTCTCTCACCTGGGGGCTCTCCTCCTGAAAAGCAGCCTGTCTTCTACCCTAGGGTGGTGAGGGGTGATTTGACCTGTGTCACTGTCATGCCCAGATGTGATGTGGAGTGGCAACAGCCACCTCTTGGCTGTGGGGGGAGCCAGTGGGGAGCTGAGGTGGTGATATGGTTTGGATGTGTGTCCCCTCCAAATCTCATGTTGACGTGTGATCCCCAGTGCTATAGGTGGGGCCTAGTGGGAGGTGTTTGGGTCATGGGAGTGGATCCCTCATGAATGGCTTGGTGCTGTCCTCTTGGTGGTGAGTGAGCTCTAGCTCTGTTAGTTCATGTGAGAGCTGGTTATAAGAAGCCTGGGACCTCCTCTTCTCTCTTGCTCGCGCTCTCACCATGTGATACGCTGGCTCCCCCTTTGCCTTCCACCATGACTGTAAGCTTCCTGAGGCCTCAGCAGAAGCAGATGTTGGCACTACGCTTCTTACAGCCTGCATAACTGTGAACCAAATAAATTTCTTTTCTTTTTAAATTACATAGTCTTGGGTATTCCTTTATAACACAAAATGGACTCACACAGGGGGTGTGCTGATCAGTGCTGCAGAATGATCCTGAAGCAGGCCCTGAATAAAGGGCAGCACCAACCCAATGCTCTTTGCCCTGCTTTAAGGACCTGTTATGATCTGGCCACACCCCACAAATCCCACCTCATTTCCCAGTCATACCCACAATAGGTTGTTAAGTGCATGGGCCCAATGGTTAGCTGGCTGGGTCTAGAGCCCTGCTCTACCTGAGAATGAGCCACAGTTTCCCCATCTACAAAGTGAGAACAATCATGGGGCCCATTTCATAGGTTGTGTAGGGAGGGACTCACAGCGTTAAGATATGTAAGGAACACGGTACAGTGCCTAGCCTCTGATAAGCTCTCAGTAAGTATTAGCAGTGATTTTGCTGATGGTTTTAATACCCACCAGCCACATTTGAGCTACTTACCGTACTTCTCCCTTGTCTTTGCTCCCTCTCCCCAACTCTAGAAATAGAATCTCTACTGGACCATGCCAGAGAAAGTCAGAGTTTGAAGAGGTTTTAAATATCATCTGCTTCAAACCCCTTGGTTGACCTGAAGAGAGGCCAGGGCAGGTCAGAGGGGCAAACGGCCCCAAGCTGCTCAGGGAGGCTGGCCTGCGTGGCTGAAACCCTTGCTTCACATTCAGAATGGTACCCAGCAATCTGCCCTTGTCACGTTCTTCTTCACTGTAGCAGACACGCTATATGGCAGATGCCACAGGTGTCTATTCCTTCCTTCCTCTTATGAACAGAGCCCTCTGGATTTTAGCTGGATACATGACCATCCAGCTAAAGAGAATATTTCCTAGACTCCCTTGTAACTGGTTGTAATGTTGTGATCAAGTTCTTCCAATGAGTCATGATTGGACATAATATGGCCATTCCAGATCAAAAGAAGGCTGCCTGCCCCAGCCCATCCTGACCTTTTTTCTCCTATTCCAGGCTCTGAAACACTGACATGATGAGGAGCAACTTTCACCATGCAGATGGAAGCAACATCCTAGTGGATGACAGAGAAGGACCCTAGATGTCCCCAAGGGCCAAGGCCACCCACTCCTTGATTGCCTTTCAGCTCAAATCGTTTTGGGAGACAGAAATTAATCTCACAGCATTTTAATCCATTGTTATTTCACTTCTGTTTAAGCCGACAAACCAATATCTGATCTAGAACTTGCTGCTAGCAGAACGCTGGCACTCTTCATGGGGCTCCCTTCTGGAGGTGTAATGAGTAAGTGCTCAGGCGTTCACAAGCTGCATTAGGCAGAAAATCTCGTCACTGACCAGGCTGAATGCCACTCTTAGATACGATATGAGCCACTGTCATGGTCACCTTTGTTCTTTTTGCACTTTAGTTTTTGTTTTATCTTAAATAATTCATGTATCTATAAAGATGGCTTGGCTGCAGATAACAGAAAACCCTAGCAAGCAAAGGGACTCATCCACATTCTCACATGACAAGCCATAGTATCAGGACAGCAGCTCCAAGGCTAGTTGATTCAGCAACTCCAAGCATCAATTGGAAGCCAAGAGCTTTCCATGTCTGTCCTCTTACTAGGCTGGCTTCTCTCAGGGTTGCAAGCTGGCAGCCACACTGCCAGGCATCACAGCCATACTCAGCCATGGGCGAAGGCAGAAGGGATAACTCTGTTCATCTCTACTAGAAGCAAAGAAGCCTTCCCCAGAAACCCCTCCCCCAGGCTGCCTATCACATCTCACTGGCTGACGTGTGTCACGTGCCCACACCCAAACCAATCACTGACACTGGGAATGGACACAACGACTGGGTAGAACCAATCAGGATGCATCTCCTGGCAGAGGCCCATGCAGGGATAGAATAGGAAGAGGCCTGAATAGAGTCAGGGCTCTGTTAGGAGTAAGTGAGCAAGGGGATGTTTGCAACAACTCACAACTGGAGAAGGTGTGACAACATGCACAATTATTCTAAAAGAGTATTCTCAAACACAGTCATCTGATGACAGTACCAGAACTTTTCAAATCCAGTAACCAAAACACATACAGTCATAATTATATGTTTACAAAACATCAGTGCTGGTTTGCTCAGGTGTAATTCAGCAGTGACAAACAGCAGAGCAGCCTCCTGCAGCATACGGACTGTACGTGTTCCACTAACAGACCTTTTGTTTCATATTTTACATGTTTTTAAAATATGCAGCATTAATTATTTACCTACCATTTCTTTCCTAAAAGGATTTGAGGCTGATAATCTGCAGATTTTGTATTTTTAAATCCCTGAAATAGTAAACTTTTTTTTTCTTTTGTGAACTACATGTTCTAACCACTCTCTCCTTTGAGGTTTTTTTTTTCCCCACCTCTACAAAGGATAAACTTGTCAAGGCATCTGATCATTTCTCAGGGCCAGAACAGACTAAAATAACTAATTCATCAAGCCAGGATTTTCACTTTTATGTACTCTTCAGTTATTATTATCATTTGTTTGACATTTTGGAACAAGTCTGTGTTCCATCCAACGTTACTGCTTTGCTCTTTCTTAAGTTTCAAAGTAGTTACATCTGAGACTGGCATTATTATTTTAGAATGTCAAGAGCAGCTCTAAGTACCTCAATAAAGAAAGGAGAACATGCAGTTGGCATGATTTTACTCACCACAAAGCCACTTTAAAAATATAGCTGTTTTTTAAAAAAAATTTTGCAAGCAAAGTGTGTCAATTAAAAGTTTCTTAAAATGTCAAAGAAAGCACGAGAGGATTAAACAGGCAGGCTGCAAGACTGGAAGTGCAAGTGGCATACAATAAAGGCTTGAATGATAAAAGTCAAACTTTTAAAGGAAAAAAAAAGCTTACAAAGTCCTGAGACTCATAGCTATGCAATGTAAATCAGGCACACCTGAAAGCACAGGTTACCAAGGCCTGCATTTCTGTGTTAACAATATTATATAGGAATGGGATTTTGCTCTGGATGGACACACGGACTCCTGGACGCATGGAGCACTCACGTATGCCGCTGAGAGGTGTTTTGCCCAACGAGGCCTTTTTGGGCCGGGATCACACTTACCTACAGAGCTTTGGCAAGACCCTGTGCTCGCTGGCAGGTCATTCTACGACTCATTCATGAAGAGGAGTGGGGCACCAGGAACCCTGTAGCTCGTTATCACTGCCAGTGCCAGTGGGCATGAACTTTCTATCCTTAGAAGTAAGTCTGAGAACACGGCTGTCCCACTTGGTGGGAGGTTGACAGTGTCAGCATAGAATGAGCCCTCCTGCCCATGGAGGTGGCCAAGCGTATGTCGCCACTGCTGGTGATGCTATAGAGGGGCTGATGTGGGTGACCTTTTGGAGCCCTCCATGTGCTGAGATCCAAGGATTTCTGACTCAGATCCCAAAACAAGCTCTCAAAACACACATACACACACATATACACACACACGCCCTCTCTATATCCATATATATACACACACATATATATACACACACATATGTATACACACACATATATATACACACATATATATATAGCTCCTTTGTACTCATAAAGTGACAGGTAGAACAAAAATAGAGCTAAGGGCACTGTTACCTACAATTATGACATTTAGCTTTGGAGGAAATCTGAACTGCATAGAGTCCCAGCTCCCCACCAATAAAGTAGGTAATAAGACTCTTAAGGGGCCGGGCTCAGTGGCTCACTCCTGTAATCTCAGCACTTTGAGGCCAGGGCAGGTGGATCATTTGAGGTCAGGAGTTTGAGACCAGCCTGACCAACATGGTGAAACTCTGTCTCTACTAAAAATGCCAAAAAAAAAAAAAAAAAAAAATTAGCTGGGCGTGGTGGTGAGCACCTGTAGTTCCAGCAACTTGGGAGACTGAGGCAGGAGAACTGCTTGAACCCGGAAGGTGGAGGTTGCAGTGAGCCAACATTGCGCCACTGCACTCCAGCCTGGGTGACAGAGTGGGACTCCGTCTCAAAAACAAAATAAAACAACAACAACGAAACCAAAAACTCTTAAAAGTTCCAAAGCTTTCATTCAGCTTAGCTAAAAGTTGTAATGAAACACGTAACTCCAGGTTGATGTAACTTAATGAGAAATTTGGGAGCAAAAGTGGTTGACACAAGTAATTTTGAGAATGAAAAGCAATGGGGGTGGCCATGATCCTTGTTTACACACCAGTTTCCACAAACTGCAGCTAACTGAGCAAGTACTTATTCTGTATTATCCAGTTTCTAGATGGAGTTTCTTACTTAATATGTCTATCAAATAGGGCAAAAAGCTATACTGTAATATTTAGAAGTTTGTTTTTGTAATTCACTTACAAGGCCCATGGAGGTACTGCTTGGGCACTGTTGTGTGTTGTAGGAAACTGCAGTGGTGGGACTATTTGTTGTAGAATGTGAACTCTTGGTTACAGAACATTGATTCTGCACACCAACTCTGTGATAATGAACCACAGACTGCCATATCACTGATTGTGATAAAATAACTGATAGAATCAGGATGGACATCCATACTTCCTCTAAGTTAGAGATCAAGTAATCCTAGAGGACACGTGCATTTCAGGGACATACCTGAAAGCCTTGTTTTATAAGACAAATCATTCTAACGGATTAATTTTAAAATGTAATACAAATCTTGTTTTCCAAGAAGGACTGTCTTCTGTAATCTTCCCATTAGGGAGTCATCAGATCTCTGGTCTTTTAGGGGTTTCCTGTAATGCTCCAGGGATGTCAACCAAATACTGCCCATGTCCTCCATGGCCCCACCTACCAGCGCAGCCTCACCTCAAGCCCTCATACTATGCCTCTCCCGGACCCAGATATCTCTCAGTCCCACAGAAGAGCCTTGATCACTGGGGACTTCAGGCCTGGGTCAGCTAGGCAGGTGCCTGGAATGACAAAAGGGCATCACTCCTGCTCCCCAAGAATGAACCTGAGGTGGAGAAACCTGTTACTCTTGGAGCTGCCTGAGGCAGGGGAGGGAGGTAAGACCCCAAGGAGCATGCTGGAGCCAGCACACAAGGCCACTGGACTGCCTTTCTGGGAGGAATCTGGTGAGCTGAGACAGGTAGTGGGTTTGAAGCCAAGGCTGAAGTGCTCAAAAACACAGAGAATGAGACCAGTTACTGCCTGAATAACTGTGTGAGATACACGCATGAGAAACAGTCGGCTGGGCCCGGTCTACCTCCAGACTATGAGGATAAGTGTAAAATGACGGCTGTTTTAAGGCACCAAGTTTGGGAATGATTTGCTATGTGGCAGCACTGAGCTCCATGAGGCTGGGAACTTTGTCAGTCTTGCTCCCTATACGTGTATCCCCAGGGCCAAGAACACTGCCTGGTCCAGAGCAGGCACTTAACCAACATTTGTTGAGAGAGTGAATGGATGTATGAATGAACAGATGAATGAATGGAGGAGAGACTCACTACAGCCAGTAGCAATCCCTCCACCTGCCTCCAGCCAGCATGCTGCTCTTCCTCTGTGCCTTCACTTTCTCACCTTGTTGACTGCTGACCATGCCCTGGATCCCAGCTCCAAGATCACTTTCTCAGAGAGGCTGCTCTTCAACTCGCCTGCCTTGTTTAGCACCCTGTCTCACACTCTCAAGTCACCTGGTATTTCTCCTCCATGACACTTCTCAGCACTGTCATTATGTAATCATACAACCATGGGGAAATTCCTGGCTAGCTGGCTGTCTCCTGCGACTGACCCTAAGCGACATGACAGTAGGAATAGTGTCTGTCTGTTTGCAGAGAGCTGACTGACTGCCTGTCAGAACATTTTTGAAAACTGGCAACATACAGCCAGTCTCATTATTAGAAAGTGCCAATTCTTAGAGAGCTCTCTTTTAATGTTAAGCTGGAATTGACCTCTAACTGCTAGCCTATCCTCCACCAAGCTTTCCAAACCCATTACACCCAGGTCATCCTTGCCACACAGACCGCAGGTGACCCCAAAGGTTAAGTGTCTTCTCCAGGTTTACTTGGTCAGTCAGGGGAAGAACTAGAGTCTGAAGCCAGCTCTCCTGACTTTCCAGTTCAATGCTATTTCCATCACACCACACTGACTCTTGGATGTTTCCACTGACATCAAATGCTCTGAAATCATCATAATCTCTCTATCCAAACAACAACAGCAAAGCTGTGTACTTTTCATAGCAGAACGCATGGAACAGGTCAAGCTTAACCTATAATACAGAGTATACAATATCCATATATAACAAGAGCTCATGGTGATATTTTAGGGACCTCCCTGCCAAATATCTAAGTGATGAGCCCCTGAGCAAGTATCTAATTCTGATTTTCATTTGGTGCTTGTCTACTGGACACTCCTTGTGCCAATTCTCTGCAGGAGGTGTTTCTTCTGCTTTCTTTTCTATGACTTGTCATTCCCAGGATCTTTGAAGATCAAGGACATAAATAAACTAAAATAAAAAACACTCCAGGTTATCTGCAATAGCTCAACAGGCCAGCAACCCTGAATAACTGAGCTTTTGGAGAGAATGCGATGACCAGATAAAAAGTCCCTGACCTAATATGAAAGGAAAAAAGGATAGAGAACAAGGCATGGCACGATTCTAATCAATATGGATAGTTATGTATATGTTTGGAAAACCAGGATGGAAAGAAATAAACATTTAAAAATGAGCTGACGGCCAGGTGTGGTGGCTTACACTTGTAATCATAGCACTTTGGGAGGCTGAGGCAGGTGGATTACCTGAAGTCAGGAGTTCGAGACCAGCCTGGCCAACATGGCAAGGCTATATTTAGTAGAGACTCCTATCTCTACTAAAAATACAAAAATTAGCTGGCTTGGTGGCAGGCACCTATAATCTCAGCTACTTGGGAGGCTGAGGCAGGAGAATCACTTGAACCCGGAGGGCGGAGGATGCAGTGAGCCAAGATTGCACCACTTCACTCCAGCCTGCACGAAAGAGCAAAACTCCGTCTCAAAAAAAGAAAAAAAGGAGTTAGTGGCATTTCTTATCTTTCAGATTGGCCAAAAAAAATTCACCTCTCACCTCTCTTGAATGTTAGTTAGTCTCAGGGGGTGAGTTCTTTCATACACTGCTGGTAAGAGGATTAATTAGAATGGTATCTGTGAAGGGGAAATGGTGGTCTCCATCAAAACAATAAACATGCACATCTTTTGCCCCAAGAATTTGTATTCCAGGTTTCTATCTTACAAAAATGTTACCACCTACGTACAAAGCAGCATTAGGAGTCATTATAAAAATATGAAAATAACTGAAATGTTCATCCATAGGGAAAGAGTTGGAAAATCACAGTTTGTCCAAATAGTGGAACACGATTCAGCCTTAAAAAAAGAAAGAAGCGGGCTTAGGTATGGACAGGCAAACCTCCAAGAAATATTGCCAAGTTAAAAACAAAAGACAGAAAACAAAAGTAGCAGCATGCTAGATACAGTGTAATCTCACTTAGGTAAAACCAACGCTCACATATCCCAACATATATATGTAAATTTTCAGAAAATATAAATTTACAGAAAAAGGTCTAGCAGGAGATGGCTGCTCAAATTAACAGTGTCATCTCTATTGTGAAGTAGGAAGAACTTTCAATATTTACTCATATATTTTAATGCTTTGATTTTATAGTATGTTGGGTGCAAATAACAACAACAACAAAAAAGGTTAGTAATGACAGAGGAAAACATTATATTGTTAAGTCAAAAAGACAAGCTATAATATAGCATGTACCAGCTGGGCTGAATGGGTTGAAGCAGGGGTGGGAGCAAGACTTTTTATTGTACACTTTAGAATTTGAACCTGTGCTATTTAAAAAAATGAATTTAAATAATTGCTATTTGTAAAAGTAACAAAAAAAAAAAAAAAACAAGGAAAAACATTAAAAAGAGAAAAAGAGAAAATGTGTCCTAAATATTATGAGTGGTTATAGCTGCACTGACAAGTAATCTAAATTTTCTTTAAAACAAACAAATTACAAGACAGAAGATTGGCTCACCACTCCTTAAGTAAGTAGGAATCCTGGCAGGCTTATTTTCTCACATATATTTCTGTGTTTTCTAAATTTTCTTAAAACAAACTTGTATTACTTTTAAAAATCAGAAAAAAGGAGTACTGTAAAACATATTTAAATTACTTTTAAACAATGCAGTTAAGCAGTATTTCACAAGGCAGGCACATGATAAATTATAGAGGCCAGTGGTTTTAAAACACTATCCTCTTCCAAAACTTATCACAACATGGAATCTGATGTGGAATTCAGGTAGCAGTGGAGGTGCTTAGGTGGACTGGGAGGAGCCTCGTGCCCCACTTAGCAGCAGCCCCATCTACCTGCAGAACCCAGGGTTCCAAGAACATCCTTAAGAGATGCATTGTACAGACAGACAAAGGCTACAGGCACCTGAGGGGTGGGAGACTCTATGCTGGGATGATCAGTGAGACGGCTGCATGAAAGAGGCAGAAACTGCTAAACTAAAAGGCAGGGAGGATGTCAGTGGGCGTGCCTGATGTGAGGATAAATGGTACAGAGGCAGGCTGCAAAGCCCACCCCCATGCCACCGTACTGTGGATGACAGGCCTTATGCAGTGACTCACCAGTGAACAGGGTGGAGGAGGGCTGGAGCCAGACTACGTTCTTGTAGGAGTAGGGAGCCACTGAAAGTTTCTCAGCACACGCCTGACTGGATGAAGGTGGTATTCTTGAAATGTCACTCTCAAGCTGCTGATAGATACAGCCTGCATATCACCCAACCCCTGAGTTACAGCATGGCACTGGCAGCAGGAAGACACCCTCCAACCCCCGGGTCCTGACATTTGGGCACTTGTGGTTCTATCATCATACAACTGGTGGGTTTTGCCAAGACTGTGCTGTGTTCAGATGACCAGACCAGGCAGGCTCCGGCCCTCCTACACTGCTATCCTAGAAGTAGCCCTCATTCCAGGGGCAGTAGGGTTGGGGTCCCCAAGTCACAGCTCATGGTCCCTCCCTGGCACTGAGACCAGGCCTTTTACTCTACCACCTAACAGCCTGGGCAAGGTATTTAATCTCTCTGAGCTGCAGTGTCTTCACCTGCAAATGGTAATTCATTCATTCATTCATTCATTCATTCATTCATTCATTCAGATATTTACTGAGCATCTGCTCTATGCCAACGATAGTTATAGAAGCTGGCGATTCGAAGTGACCAAATCAGCCCCAAATTCCTGCCCTCATGGAGCTTCCATTCTAGTGGAGTGTAATATTGCTGCCTGCCTCAGGGAGCATGGAGGGGATTAGATGAGATCCATCCTGGAAAACATAAGACAGTCATGATTTCCTTCTCATTATTATTTGCATTCCCTGCGGCACTTGGACCAAGAAGGCATCCAATAAACAGCATCAAACTATTCAGCCTCTGTCCACGAATATAGATTAACCCACCTCGAAGCAAAGTGCAGTTTGTTCAGCCCTTGGCTTAGACTAGCATGATGGTTCATCTCTCTGTGCCCCACCCCGCCAGCACTGTCTCTAGTCCACCTTAATAAACAGGGCTGGGAGGGAGAACTAAGGAAACCACCCTTGGAACCATTCATCAGAATCAAGGCAGCTGACAGCTTTGCTAAACCCTGGCTCAGCCCTCATTTCCTTAGGGAAAGAAAGCACAGAGCTATCAGAACCCTTACCTTCTCAGGCAGTGCTGAAAGTTCCTTTTTCGGGCCAGGGTGTCCTGCCTTATATGGGACACGAACACCTGATGGACTGCACGCCAGCCTTCACCGGGCCCCATGGAGAGGACTCAGCCCCTCTAATCAGGCCAATCTGTGGCAAGGTGAGCTCTCATTTGGTGGATTTCAGGGTTGAGTATTCGTTGCAATGTGTCCCTGAGGGCATGTATGAGCCTGGGGCGGGGGTGAGTAACAAGCACAACCAGTACATATCCCAAGTGAGTGGCTAGAAGCATTGGTATCAGTCCATGGGTGAAAAAAAACTATAAACCAACTTTAGAACCTCATCCTCAGGGATCCAAGAAAGTGCTCCATCAAAAATCTCCCTGGCAAGTATCTTGATATATAATGACAACTTCAGCTTTCTTCACCAACTACATGCTGGAGTTCTGGTGCCAGCCTCTATTTTTATAGCCTGAGTAATGCCCGGGCAAAGGACCAGTCAAGAATCAGACACAGAGGGATGGGGCACAAGAGGTGATGGCACAAGTGATGGGGCACCTCTCCTACTCAGCCTCCAGCAGCAGATCCTTTAGAGCACAGTCCGGGACAGCAGCCAAGCCCTGCTCAGATTCTGGCCCAAACTCCTCTGCAGACTCATCCCCTCTCACAGCCAGCCCATGAGTTCCACAGGGGCTGGTCCTTTTCTACCTGTAAGACCCTGTAAGGCCAAGCCCCATGGCACAGCAGTGTTGGACGGGTGAATGGCCACACCATCCCGCCCAACTCTGGCACGGTTGACTTGCTGTTCCCCCTTTTCATAACTCAATGTCTGTGCCCATTCCACTCTTTTGGCCCAGATGCCTTCTTGACCTGGTTAACTCCTGTTTATCTTTAAACTCAGCTCAAGCACCACCTCCTGGAAGCCTTCCCTGACCCCAAGGCTGGGTGACATCCTCCAATACTGGGCAACCACAGCCCTCAGAGCCTACCCCTCCCACTCTACTCATCAACACGACAGACTCATGTCAGCTTCCTTGCCCGCCTTCCCCAGGGCTGGGTGGACAGACAGCAGAGCAAGCAACAGTGCTCAACAGGTATGTAGGGGAAGGGAGGGAGGGTGGGAAAAAGGAAGGGTGAGCACCAGGAAGAATGCTGTGGATGGAGTAGCCCCATCACAGAAACCTACAACAAACTAAACAAGAATAAAGCACTATACCCCAGTATATCAATATATCACTCATCAATTGTTACTGAGGAAAACTAGCAGGAAGTAGTGGGAAAACACTTTTTAATTATAGAGGGGAATCAGGTCACTCTTTGCTGTGTCCTGTCCTCCCCTCCAGATGTGGGCTGGGGCGGGGGCTAGAGAGGAAGGGAAGCTTTGGAAGGTTGGGTGGGCAGGGGTACTTGACAAAAAGGAGCTCTCATAGGCTCGTCTGGCCTTGGGGGACTGAAGACCATTTCCTCTGGGGTAACCTCCTACTGCTGATGTGAATCAACTAGGACACATTCCCACAAAGCTGTTAAGAACATGCCCTGTGTCAAGACAGGGAGATAACGAGGGCCTCCCACTGTCCTACTGAGTCATCTGGCCCAGTTCCCAAAGGTAGGAACAGAAGCAGGGATATAGAACAGATGATCTCCTGGGAATGAAGACGACTCTTGGCTGGAGCCTCTTAGTACAGCATTTCCTTCTAAAGAAAACAGCCCCACTTGCCCCTCAATATCCACTCATTCTTTCTTGCTAAGAGAATCCTGATTTTTTGGAGGGGAAGGGGGCAGACAGTGTAGCAGAGACTGCCAGCTAATTGTGATACCCATCTCCTCTCCCTCCTGGGCATGTGGCTGGACCACATTTCCTCCCCTCAGAAGGTATGCTCACGTGACTGAGCCCTGGCCAGTGGAATGTCAGGGCTAGTAGTTCAGCACCTCTGAGCCTGGCCCACAAAATCCTCCCACACACCATCCTCCATGTTCCTTCCTCTTCAGCTGACTGAGGCAAAGGAGCATGGCAGCCTTGAGAGCCTGAGTCCCTGAATCTCCTCTTGGAGGAGAGCCCCAATCAGAAACGGCCATTTTGGACTGTGTGTGAGCAAAAAGTGAATGCCTACCATATTTGAACCATTAAACATACTTGGTTTGTTTAAGCAGTGAGCCTTCCTCAGTGTGCCCCGCTACACACTCACATGGCCCGTTTAACTGGGGGCAGCCCATGTGATACAGTTCTGGCCATGAAATGTCAGGGGAAGTCTGGTCTGCTGGTGTTTTTTGCCATCATGAAGGAAAGGCCAAGAGAGTAACACAAGTGTCAGTACAGACAGATGTCAGCTGCTGAAACCAACACCAGCAATCACCTATCTTCATGCATTTTGTTACATGACAAAAACAAACCCCTATTTGCTTAAGCCACTGAGGCAGGGCTTCCTGCTACTTTCAGCCAGACACTTTCATAACTGATATGTTTTGCAACCACTCATCATTCATTCACCCAACTTTTATTGAGCCCTGTTTCATGCCAGTCCTTGTGCTACAGGCCAAAGTTTTAGAGATGAGCTGGGTATGGCCCCTGCTTTCTAGGGGCTCCCTATCAAGCTGGAAGACAGGCCCATGAGCAGATAATCAGAATACACTGGGAACGGATGTTGTGGTGGCACATGATGATGTCCCAGGACAGTGTGAGCACCGGGCAGTGGGCCGGCACTGAGGTGAGGCGTTCCCAACTCCCCTTCTGGCATTCAGCACACAGAGTAAATAAACACTTCTCAAGCTAAAAGCAAGTAAAAAGAACTCGAGATCCTCAGCCAAGCCAACTGCGATTACTTAGCGTAAGTAGAGTCGTTAAACACCATCAATTAATGCAGCTGTTTCAAGATAATCAGCAGTCATTAGAGCAAGATGCACAAGAGGAGAAAAAAAAATCATACACTGCTAACTTAGCAATGCTAGAAATTATGTGAACCGAGGATGAGACAGGCTTGCTTAGATCTTCCTGCCTGCTGACGTTAGCCACCTCCCAAAATATACTTTCTTTCTCAAAGAAGATGGTGATTTTTCACTTTGAAGACAGGGCCAAAAAAATCAATCATCCATGCCATGACCTTCGACCATAAATGCCCAAGCTTTGATTTTTCAGGTCTGTGTTTCCTTTAGGGACTGCAACAGAGACAGACAAATTGGTGACAAAAGAGGTTCCAGTCTGGGAAATCAAAAGCTGATCATGACCAGAGAAGTCCGAGCACCTGGGAAGCCATTTGTAAAACAGAGAAAGGGTTTTCCCCCTTTTACCTTAATTCTCCCTACATACAAAAGATTGGCATTATCTGCTGTTTCTTTGTTTTACAAGTGTGGGGCAAGTTTTTTTTTTTTTTTTTTTTTTTAAGACAAAACTTCATTTAAAATTCCAGGACATAGGTCTACCCTTGAACAACATGGATTTGAATTGAGCAGGTCGACTTACATGTAGGTTCTCTTCCACCTCTGCCACCCCGGAGACAGCAAGACCAACCCCTCCTCTTCCTCCTCCTCAGCCTACTCAATGTGAAGACAATGAGGATGAAACCTTTATGACGATCCACTTCCACTTAATGAATAGGAAATGTTTTCTCTTCCTTATGATTTTCTTAATAACATTTTCTTTTCTCTAGCTTATTGTGAGAATATAGCATATAATACATACAACATACAAAATATGTGTTAACTGACTACATTATCAATAAGGCTTCTGGCTGAGTAGGCTATGTATAGTTACGATGCTGGGGATTTAAAAGTTATATTTTCAACTGTGGGGGGCCACGGCGGGGCGCCATCAGTGCTCCTAACCCCTGAGTTGTTCAAGGATCAACCGTAGTCTAAAATAAATAAAAATAAGCTGGTTGCTACTAAGATAACTGATGACTGGTTTTCCAATCTGACTGCTGACTTACTGGTATGAAGTATTCCAGTGTATGTAGAGTACAAGCTGGGCTAATCACGCTCAAACGAGGCAGAGAAACACTCGAGTTCCTGAAGCAGCAATCACAGAAGGATTTTCTGGTCGACAGCCCATTGCTGGAGGCTGTGCCAGCTCCGTGATGGCAGGTGCTAGTCGGGCAGGCTGCCATGCTGGGGCCTCTCTGTAGGATGCACAGAGCAAGCAAAGCGAGGTCTGAGAAGGAAGGACTTCTCTTTCCAGCACCAGTTAGCAAACCCATGCCCGTCAACATAGTTTCTTCGGGTCAAGAAGTTTCTAGCTACAGCAGACACAGGAAATGCGGTGTTCTGGCTTCCTGCCTCTGGCTAGTCCCCTACCTGCTCTCAGGAGCAGCTGTGCCATTTCTTGCTAAGATAACTGGGTCTCTGATAGTACCAAAGGTTTCTGGGGCTGCTGAAGAGCCAGTCCAGGCCAAAATAGTAGCCAGGGCAGCATTCTGTCAACCAGGACCAAAAATAGTGCTGGCAAAACCAGGTGAATAAACAGATCTAGGATCTCTTATCATGCTTCCCACTAACAACCTGTGGCCAAGAGTGACAGTTAAAACAACCAGCATGTGTCAGACACAGACAAGTCAAAATGAGTGCCTGTTTCAAAGAGCTGGCAAGGTCACCACCCCATGGTCAGCCCTTTCACAGCCTCTCATGGCTGTAAGTGAGCAAGTGCCTGGAAATCAGTCTGCACCGCCATTCATGTCCTTCACCACAAACTGAAGTATAATGTCCTCTGTTCCATGAGGACAGAGACCATCATCCTGTATCCATCATCTCAGTGCAGTCATTTGGCGCCTAAAAGGTAATTTTAAGAAACGAATGAATAGGAATAGCAGCTAACATTTTTAAAGCATGTACCATGTGGTAGGTGCTTTTCTAAGCCCTCATCATGTATTATTATATTTCAGTTTCACAACAGTACCATGAAGTAGGTATTATTATCACCACCTAAATTTTACAAATAAGGAAACTGGCCCAGAGAAGTAACTTGCTCAAGGGTATATCGCTAGTAATGGTAGATCCAGGGTTTAAAGTCAATTTGGCCTCTGAAGGTACACACTCAATCACTGCACTGTGCTGAATACACAACCAACTCAGGTACTCTAGTATTAGGAAGTCATCAGCAGAGAACCGCTCACATCCACAAACCTTGAAAAGTCTGTCCAGGTTTCTGGGTACTACATATACAGTTTTTGTTTGTTTGACTTGCAGAAAATTTTAGAGAAAACCAATACTTACTTTTACCCCTAAGAATAGGACCACCTACAATTATCAAAAAACCATATAACCACATTCAGTTATCAAGCAACTGTGGGCAGGAATATCTAGGTTTACATAGTATTTCTCTGCTTAAGGGATCTGAATTCTAGAAGAAGCCTTTCAATAATCCCAAGGTCCCATCTTCTCATCTCTAAGCAGATCGCAGGCTTACTGGATCAAATGAGATCATGGACAAAGTTGCTTTTTTATACAGTAAGGTACTGTATAAAAATAATGCATGATCCTAATAATATAATAACTTGCATAAAAATTCTATACTTATTATTCTATACTTGCCAAACTTTCTATACTTTCAAGATAGTTCATATTTATATCTCTCCATGTTTTAATGATATTTAAGCTTAATAGTTTCTGTAAGTCCTTCCATTATTATTTCTGAGCTTCCAAAAATTACTTTACGGTAATTCAACTGCCACTTTCATTTTAGAAGCACAAAGCCTTAACGAGACAGTAAATGTTTAATTCTAACTAGATTCTCCTATGTCTGCAGAGGACAAACTGAGCAAGTAAGAGCTTCATTTTATTTTACAGTTAAAAAGTTCAAAATGATACTGCTATATCTCTGAAGGCCTGAAGGTTGGTGTTGGATCCAAGAATGAGGGAAGCCTAGGAAAGTGCTGTGGTTTTGTTGGTTGGAAAGACACATGTCTCTGAATAATCGAGGGGTGGGACAAATAGTATTCAAAATGATTTGTAACTTTAATGTAAATGATGGCTGTAACCACAAACAGAAGTGGAGGAGGAAAGGGGAGACAGTGGGAGTATCAAAACCAGGTGCAATCATTTTCATCTTAATATGCTTTTTAATTAATATGCTATTGATTACAGCTCTTTCTAAGGAAGTTGGTCACACCCGGGGGCACAAATGGTAGCAAGCAGGTGACAAAAGGATGCCCTGTAAACTGAAACATGAATGTGTAAATTGGGGAAATGATTTTGCAAATAAAGAGAATTTTAAAGTTACTACAGTCTCTACTACTAGATGTTTGAGTTCCCCCAAACTCTCCTCCTCCCCAGAATACACAACTCAGAGGGAGTTCCACCGACGGAGGGAGGGGCAGATGCATGCACAGATGACTTGGCCAAGGGGATGAGGTGATGGCTGCCTCCTGACTGCAGGAACTACTCCCCAAGCCGCCATCCAGTTCTTCTTCCATGCCTTTTAATCATTAACTTCTTCCACACTCCTGAGATTGTTCCTGCTATCACTGCAGATTGAACTTTTTCCAGAAGCCGGTGGCTTCCCCAGCCAAAGTCCAAGAAGGGTCAGAGAAGGCTGCCAGTTTTGAGGGTTGAGGATAAACAGGCCAGAGTCTGTGGCTCAGTTAGGTGTTAGTTGGCTAGGGCCCTCCTGCCTTTTGGAGTCAGAGCAGACCCTGAAAATCATTCTGGGTTCACGGGTGCCTCCTCGTGGCTGCCATGCAGCATCTCCAGGTTGAGAGGCTCCAATGGGCCCTCGTTCACCTGCAAGGCTGCGCAGCAGGTTCAAGAAGAGTCCCTGGGAGATGCTTCTATCAAAAGGCCCACCATCCTACTAGAAAGCTGCCCCCTCTTCTTCACCTCCTAAGTACAGGTGCACAGACCTTCCAAGCCACTGCTCCTTTTGTCACTTACCTAGACTCTCCCCTCAGCACCTCAGGTGAGATGAAGTGGCAATGGTTGTAATTCGAAGTGGCCAGGAGGGCTCTCCAAGTGGCACCCTGTCTCCCTGGGAGCTTCTTCCACTGGAAAATGGGGGATGTTGAAGGGGACTGGGGCTACAGCTCAGGGCCTATAAATTAAACCATGGTAAAGTGGCTTCCCAGGCCAAACCCCAGACCAATCTTGCTCAAACCATTATTTCCAAAAGGGCATACACCTCATCCAAAAACTTCAAACAGCTCAGTGCTTTCCTACTGTGCTAAGCCCAAGTCTCAGCTGGCTTTCAAGGCCTTCTCAAAACCAGAATGATGGGCCCAGCAAATGGATTTCAGATTCCCATGGGTCCATTTTTCCTATCTCAGTGACTTTGCTCCTAACTGGTAACCCCTACACTGGAATGTGGGCACACTTCCTTATCCACCAACCAGGAACCTTGTCCAGGGACAGGTTCTGGGGCCAAAATCTCCCCCTATAAATTTTCAGGACCTTGAACATTCTCCCATCCTTTCTCCCACCCACCTCTAGATAGTAGTCTGTTTCTCCTTCTCCTCCCTTTCTCTCACTTGCAGACTGCAGGCATTAATTAAACCTCTTCTACAAAACAGATTTTCACCAGCTGCAGGAATTCTGAGCCAGATCTGAAGACAGAGACAATCTGGGTAAGAAAGATAAGTTCGTGACAGCCGGGGCAGTGCAGGCTTCCACAGTCAAGTTGTAGTCTCAATTTTAGCCCTTTCCAGATCCCCGAAAAAAAAGGGACATGAGGTGTTCCCACCCCCCAGCAGTTGGCTGTACTGCCTGGGGCTGGCCTTTGACTGACACATAAGAGCTGGACCTTGCCCCATCTGCCAGTGGGTCATAGCCACCTCCAAGAGACCAAAGCACTGGCCCAAAACACCAACCTCCCTCCCACCAACACAGCTGCAAGCCATAGAGCCAGAAATGTGCAAGAAGAGCACTCCCAGCACACTACAGGAAGCAACACCTGTGGGGCTCTGCAAGTGGTACCCTGTCTCCCTGGGAGCTTCCTCCATCAGTGAGCAGGGATAGCAAATGTTAAAGGGGACTGGGACTACAGCTCTGGGCACTCTAGGTGAAGCTGTGGTGGGCTCAACCCTCAGCAGACAAACTTAGTAGCTCCCAAGGGTGCCCACCACCACCCACCCCGATTCTTGAATGAAGACAACTGATTTTCTTCATGGAAATCCTGGAGTCCCCACTGAGGTTAATGACCCACCATCAGAGCCTGATCTGTAGATCGCGCTGTAGATCTGTAGATCCCTGCCCCAAACACACGCAAAAATGAGTTTGTATCTAGTGATATGACACATTAAAAAAAAAAAAAACTGCTGAATTTAAGAGTAACATTTTGAACAGTGTAGCAAAGTATAGAAGACATTGGTTGTGAACGCAGACTAATTCACGGGGGCATCCATTTTTTTTCTCACAAACACTGAGTACCCGTGGTAGATGGGGCTGGGGGGGGGGGGGGGTGGGGGAGACCAGGCAGGGACCTGGGGCCACAGAGGTGGTTCCACCCATCCCTGAAGATGCTCCTGCACAGTGAGGCATCTGACAGTGACTCATGGCAGAGCAGTGTAGGGAGGCAAGGAGAAGCCCACAGGAATTTCTGGACAGTCAGAGAGACCCTACTGAGCCCCAGTGTGTCCTTGGGCTACTTATCTCATCAATAGTGAAGTAATATTGAGCTAATTACTATTCAAGCTGATCAACAGAAAAAAGAGTTACAGATATTGCAGTTCCACAAACACTCAGAGTGCTGTGCTCCAAAGACCAGGTGGCCCATGCTGTTCCTGGTTCCCAAATGCAGCCTCCCAACACATCAGTGAGGGTGAGCTGGTCAGGAGCCAATCCCTAACAGAGAAGTTTCCTCTACACATCCTTTCTCTGAGATAAGCAATTAATTTAATCCAGGACTTCATGAAAGCCAGGAGAAGGGATGGATCAGATTCATACACTGGCTTTCAGGCTGTCCCATGCATCGCCACCTCTCTCCAGGGATCACGAGGGTTTTTTGTTTGTTTGTTTTAGACGTTGTTTTGCTCTTACTGCCCAGGCTGGAGTGCAATGGTGCGATCTCAGCTCACTGCAACCTCCGCCTCCCGGGTTCAAGCGATTCTCCTGTCTCAGCCTCCCGAGTATCTGGGATTACAGGCATGTGCTACCACACCCGGCTAATTTTGTATTTTTAGTAGAGACAGGGTTTCTATGTTGGTCAGTCTAGTCTCGAACTCCCGACCTCTGGTGATCCGCCCGCCTCGGCATCCCAAAGTGCTGGGATTACAGGCGTGGGCTTTTTGATCCATCTGCTATAATCCCTCTTCCCACAAATGTCCCGATTGGGCACCAACACCTCTGAGGAGGGTAAGTTGTTACCAAGCCCGACCGCAGTCGCGCCCCGTTTGAAAGGGTGGGCTCCGCACTGCCAGCTTCACACCCACGGGCATTCTGCAAATATCAACAAACGGCCCCATTTGTGGAGCACTCTCCGATCCCCCATCCACCCCCCTACACTTGCCCATTCACAGCTCGATCTGATTCCATATCTCTCCTGATTTTACTTGTTGAATGCTTACAAAGGATCCCTGCCTTCCCACAAAGACATTCGCTGGCCAGCCGGTGATAACCTCACTCTCCCACAGAGCCCCTTAGCAATCGCTGAACTCACAGCCGAAGCGGGAAATATGGCTCCACGTCCTGCACCACGAATCCTTTACCATCCACAGGTACAATTTAAAAGGCAGCTGCGGCTGCAAAGCAGGCAACCTACCCTAAGCAAATCCATATTCTCATTCTCTCATTCTCTCTCTCTCTCTCTCTCTCTCTCTCTCTCTCTCTCTCTCTCTGTGTGTGTGTGTCAGAAACCCAGCTTATTTAAAAGATCAGGACATATGCAAGTTCACCAGCAAAAGCAACGTCGTGGGTCTACACCACAGACCCACGTGGGTCCTAACCTGCGCATCCAGGAATGTTAACCTGCGCGCGGCCGGGCCCCGGACTCCTGGAGGTGTCAGGCTGCAGGTGGCTGCCAAGAGGAACCAGCCCAGTCTCCGGGAAAGGCCGCGAAGTTGCGGCCGCCTGCTTACCTGGAGACCAGCCAGCTCAGGACCGCCCGGGAAGGGGGATCCCGGGAGCTTGAATCTCGGCTGGAATCCGGTGGCGGGAGTGCGGGGTTCGTGCGGGAGAGGGCTGAAGGGGCGGGGGCGAGGTTGAGGCGGGCTCCGCGGGAGAGTGCGGGGCTGCAGGGGGCGAGGGCTTGGAGACAGAGCCGGGGGTTCGCAGCGGGCGTGAGACGGCGCCAGCGCTGGGAGAGGGGGCTACGGGGCGGGCGCCGGGGCTGGGACACCGGGCGCACGGGGGGAGTGGCAGCGGAGAGGGCGCAAGTTCTAGGCTCTGGGGCGAGCGGAGGAATAAAGGAGGAGGCTTAGTCGCGGGATTCAAACCCGACGCTTCGAAGCGCCCCAGCCTTCCAGCCCCTCTCCCACTGGCGAGTTAGGGGTACCCCGTCAGTCTTCCAACCCCGGACCCCGGATGCCCACCCGCCTCGAGCCTCTGCGCTGCTCAACCCCAACGGCAACCGCCCCGGCCCAGGCCCGCGCCACACTCACCGCCCATGGTCCCAGGCCGGCCCCAGCTCCGCCGCTGCGCGCCCGGCTCGGCGCTCGCCGCCAGCTCCTCCCGGCGCTAGGGGAGGCGAGGGCGGCACGCACCGGCCACCGGGCAGCTCGCGGGACCCGGCAGCGCCCCCTGCCGACCCCGCCGTGCCCCGGCTCAGCTCGGCCCGCCCAGCACCAGGCGCCCCGGAGCTCCGCCCCGGAGGCGTCGTTGCGGTGAGGCTGGGTGGGGGCGACCGCGCGGGGTTGCTGGAAGACGTTGCCTCTGGGAGGCCCAGCACAGCCCCGAGAAACTGGTCAGTCTGCAGAGCCCTCGGCGTGCAAAGCCACGGGCACGGACACGCCAAGCGCGCGGGGACCACGACCACAGATGCGCAGGGCCACAGCGCGCTTCACAACTCCTGACCTACGGTCAGGGACTGCATGGACGAGCACCAAGGCCCAGGAACACAGCCCTGGCCGGCCCGGGCCCTGGTGTGGGTGCTTTCGGGCCATGTGCCTGCCGCGGCGCCGCTGATCCTATCGCCGGGTGGGCGCGCGCGTCTGGAGTCCGCCTGCTGCCACGTAGACCCAAACTGTCACCCCCCACCACCCACCCCTTTCGGCCTATCCCACACTTCTCTTCCGGCTCAGAACACATCCGGCCATGTGTTACTCTAGTCCTCGCTGCTGCTCCGTCTCCAACGGCCTGCAGGGACCCAGGGAGGTCGCGGCCCTGCGCAGTCGCCCTTCCCACCTGCTCCCAGCCCGCGGCTTCCTCGGAGCAGCTGCTGAAGAGCCTCAGAGCACTTGAGGGCTGCCTGTAACGCCCCGTTAGACATCTGATAGGCGCACGGTTGTATTTGGTTTGATCAGTATTTGTGGGTCATTTATTGCAAATGTTAGGTTCCAGCTGGTGGAGTTTCCCACCAGACTTCTCTGTGGAAGATGAAACGACCAACAGCGACTGTCAGAGAGGCCTTTGCTATCAGCTCCAGGTCTACAGCTGTGTGACCTAGCACAACTAGCCTCAGGCAAAATAGATACGGATTCGAATTTGCTGCTATATATCTTTGAGGTGCACTTTTGGGAAGATCTCATCCCTTGACCTCTGCTTTCTCTCCTTTATTGATGGCTCTCAAATCCACACACTTGGCCCAGATATGTTAGCCATATTTCCCCCTACCCTCCGGATTTTTTCTTAGAACTTTCCGCCTCAAGTTACCACGTCTGGCACCAAATTTTACCTCTTCTAAGCTCCCAACTCCATTTATCCCCATGGTTTCGCCATTCTGTCAGCCACCGGGCATGCCTTCTTCATCAGGTGCCTTAATGGCTCGTCAGTACCTGACTTCGCTGCCTGTCCCCCTCTGGTATTCCCCCTATGCGGCGCTATCCCGGGCCTTCTTTCTGCCCTGAATACTGGCAGCCTCTCCCAATCCATGAGCATGAAATCTTTTCACTGTCCCCTTTAGCATCACCCTCAACTCTCCCACCTGGCCCTCACAGAAGCCCACCCCAGCCCACCCAACAATGTCTCCTCTCCCCCTTCTGATTATCCTCTCACCGACTCCAGGCTCTACTGGTTAGCTCACACT
Source organism: Piliocolobus tephrosceles (assembly GCF_002776525.5). NCBI lineage: Eukaryota > Metazoa > Chordata > Mammalia > Primates > Cercopithecidae > Piliocolobus > Piliocolobus tephrosceles. The sequence continues at coordinate 163,630,366 of NC_045435.1, read as the reverse complement.
GTCACCCTCTTCTCTACATGGGTTAGTCAAGGTGCTTTCTGCTATAAAAGACAACCCAGTTCACACTAGCTTAAACCACAAAAGGTTGATGGGCTGTGTACATGAAGAGCCTGTCTGCTTCAGGCCTGGCTTTAGTCCCAGGGTCTCAGGGACTCCCCCTGTCAGCTTTGCTTTCTTCCACATGAGCTATGCTTTCATGCGCACATGAGACCCTGGCAGATCCAGGCTCACAGGCTCACAGCTCTAGTTCTAGCAGAAAATCAGCTTCTCTGCCAGCCATTGCAACTAGCCTTGGACCTGGCTTTGTTTGCAGGACTCGGCCACATGTCCATGCTGTACTCTCAGCCTCTGTGACTCCATGGCAGCTGGGTTCACTCGTGGACACACTGCCACCCTCTGCATGGAGCATGTGGGCACTCCTGGATCCCTTCTCTGTCACAAGGGGACTAAAGGTAACTCAGGACACCATCTCTAGCCATTTCTCTGCAAAATTTGCCACACCAGCGCTTTGCTTGATGGCGCAGGGCATACCGTGGGGGCAGAGTCTCAGCCCGGAGATAGAACACAGGCCCTCTCTTCAGTTTCCTCCTTAACCTATCTGAGATCTGTGTCTTTGTACCATCCCCTTCGCTAGGTCCACACTTGGTGTAGGGATGGCCTCAGGCCCTCATGGAATCAGACATCATATACTTCCTAGACTCACGTCCTGTTTCTTTCCCTCACCTTCCCGATTCCCTGTGGATGTCTATGCTACCGTCCACTCTAGAGGAGGCATCTCCTCCCTCTTCCTGTGGACTCTGAGTTCTGAGTGGTACCCACCGAGCCTTAATGGAGAAAGGTGCTACAGGGAAGGAAAAAGAAAAGCTTCCTACAGGGAAAATAGATATGGGGAAGCATCTCAAGACCATTACTCCCATTAAATCTCTTTCCTCCGTGGTTGCTGAAGAAGTAGGATGGCAGCCTGACACAGCTGGGGACCATCTGGCCGGCACCTGGGGAGACTGTGCCAGAGACTGCGGCTGACAGAGGAAAGCAGAGTGGTGAAATAGGCAGATTTCTTTCTTTCATTTTTATTTATCTTCACGAGAGAATGGATGTCATAGGCAGGTTTCTGCTGTGCCTGAATCCCACATACCACTGGATTTTTCAAGTACATGTTCCAGTAAATACCCCACTTTCCCCTAAGCAAATTAGAATTGGATTTCTCTGTCACTTGCAACCAAGAGAGTCTTGACTAGTATAAGCCCCTAGTATAGGACCTCACACATCAGTTCCTGTAAAATAGCAACTATCATCACCATTATTAATCTGATAAATGAGCAAGCCATCCTCTTTGGTGACTGTAAACTGTAGAAATGAAAAGTGCATGCTGTGTGCTCAATAACTTTTGTCTCCCCTCCTACTCCCAGCCTGCTCCTTTGTCCTTTCCAAATTCACATCTTGACCTCCAAGGAAACCCTCAACATTCATTAAAAGCAGAGCCTGCCGGGCGCGGTGGCTCAAGCCTGTAATCCCAGCACTTTGGGAGGCCGAGTAGGGCGGATCACGAGGTCAGGAGATCGAGACCATCCTGGCGAACACAGTGAAACCCCGTCTCTACTAAAAAAATACAAAAAACTAGCCAGGCGAGGTGGTGGGTGCCTGTAGTCCCAGCTACTCGGGAGTCTGAGGCAGGAGAATGACGTGAACCCGGGAGGCGGAGCTTGCAGTGAGCTGAGATCCAGCCACTGCACTCCAGCCTGGGCGACAGAGCAAGACTCTGTCTCAAAAAAAAAAAAAAAAAAAAAGCAGAGCCCACCCATCTTATAAAAATAGTCCCAGGCTCACCCAAGTCATGAATATTCTGCTAGGCAGCATTTGCTGCCATTTTACACAAGTAATCCCTTCCTAGACTATAAGCAACTAGGAGCAGGTGTCCAGCTTCAATTCACTTTCAAGCCTTTGAGCAAAAATTGTACAAATATTTGCACAGCCTCCTTTGTCCTGTACTGTAGACTTAGAGAAACAATGAGCTACTGCCTGCACACTTAAAGGGACTTTACCATGGGGAAAGACAAATAGTCTAGGACAGAGACTGAGGTAACAGATGACAATACCAGGGAGTCCTCTAGGGGATGGAGGTGGGGTGGTTATTTGCACCATGTTCTAAGTTCCAAAGGCCTGTGCTGCCTGCAGTCTTGACTTATGACAGATTTTATACATCCACACTAAACATTTCTCTGTGCCCATCACAGTATCCAGACAATACATTTCATTTCAAAATTCCATTTACCATGGGTTTTGTTTTTCCGATTACAAAAGAAATACCTATTCATTGTTGAAACCTGGAAAAATACAAAACACACAAAAATAAAGATTAAAGCTAAAATTATACGTAATAGATTTATGTTGATGAATATAAATCTATTTGAGAACATCAAACTATGATGTAAAGAGAGAAAATTGTCTCATTCACACTTCTACCCCATACCTGGCAACTACAGGGCCTTAGGGAGATAAATATCTTGCAAAAAGCTAAAGGTCATCTCTTAGCTTCTTGCAGAAATGCTGCACTCTCTCTAACACATGTGTAGTTTTTAAAAATGCAATTCAGTCCAGCTCCAGGGTGGTCTGCTCTCTATTATTTATGTATGCATGATTCATTTTACTTACTACCAGCTGTAATCCCTTCTCCCCACCCCTAGCAGGCCTATTATGCAAGTCCCTTCCCCCTCCTGAGAGCAACTAAGGAGGCAAACTCATTTTCCCATCTATCTGGGTGAAATTTAATTAGAAAGCCAAATCTGGAAGAACAGAACACAAAATAACCACATTAAATAAAAATAAGAGATGACTCTGAACTTGACCTTGAGCCAAAGAATCACAAAGAACTGCAGTAATTTGCTGAATCATAGATCTAAATATTCATTTTTGTCTTCTAACTCTAAGCCCAACTGAAAGAGGCTTCTAAAGAAAAAAAGAAACAAACAAGTACTAGATGAACACACATAAATCACATTTACAAGTCATAAAAGGGACCAGGCGCGGTGGCTCACACCTGTACTCCCAGCACTTTGGGAGGCTGAAGCGGGTGGATCACGAGGTCAGGAGATCAAGACCATCCTGGCTAACACGGTGAAACCCCATTTCTACTAAAAATACAAAAAATTAGCCAGGCATGCTGGCGGGCGCCTGTAGTCCCAGCTAATCGGGAGGCTGAAGCAGGAGAACAGCATGAACGCAGGAGGCAGAGCTTGCAGTGAGCCCAGATTGCGCCACTGCACTCCAGCCTGAGCTACAGAGCAAGACTGTTTCAAAAAAAAAAAAAAAGTCATAGAGGGACAACAGGGTAACTCTGGCTTTCTATTCCATCTAAAACAGTGCCAGGCACATAGTAGGTACTATATGAAAATTGGATGAATGGATAGATGGGCTAAAAGACCATACTTCTTGTTTTACAATGGAAGGTTAATCAGAAAGGAGATGAGAGGAGATTGAGCAGCTGATGGAGCTTTCTGCAGTCTCATGACCACTTGAGAAATAGCAATTGTAGTGCAGGGTCCATGAGAGATGGGGCCCAGGCTATACCCTAGACTTCCAGTTAGTACCCAAAGGAGAAAGATTAGAAGCTAGAAAACAGCCTTATAATGCTGTAAGTCATTGCCAATGTAGAATTCTATGCCCAGAGTAAACAAGAGACAGAGAAGAATCAACTTGCCCAAAATCAGTCTCAAAATTAGAATTAGGCAGTGGGAGACCCAGCACTAGAATCCAGGCCTCCTGAACATTTCAGGGCCCTTTTCACTAAACTACACTGGGTTCTTTGCCCCATATATATGTTTTTTAAGCCACTGAATAAAAAGAAAATAAAACATCTCATATTCTTCAAAGAGGAGCAGAACAAATTTATCTTACAAGTTTGGATTGTTCACAGTTTGCATCCCAAAACTACTTAGGCTCACCACTTCCCTCAGTGGATCCAGGCGACTTATATTCATGAACACTGGCTGAGTTACCTTGAGTTCTGAGACCTTTTGCCTTCAGCTCAGGCATCCCCGTTGAGCAACAGACCAGAATATCCAATTGCTTACTCAGTGATTCCGTTGAATTTCTCAAAGCACCCAAAACTCCATGATGCCCAAAACTTAACTGGTGTTTTCTATTGTAGGGAATAGCACCTGTGCCAACTCTCCTAATCTGAAAATGAGAAAGAGGGGAAACACCTCTCTCTCCCTCATCCTCCATATCTGGTCCTTTCCCAAGTCCTGTTCATCATTCCCTCTATGAATATTCCTCTAATTTGCCCACTTTGGTTGTGTCCATCACCACTATAGTCCAAACCGTGGATCTGCTTTCTTTCTTTTTTTTTTTTTTTGAGTCGGAGTCTCGCTCTGTTGCCCAGGCGGGAGTGCAGTGGCCGGATCTCAGCTCACTGCAAGCTCCGCCTCCCGGGTTCACGCCATTCTCCTGCCTCAGCCTCCCGTGTAGCTGGGACTACAGGCGCCCGCCACCTCCCCCCGGCTAGTTTTTTGTATTTTTTAGTAGAGACGGGGTTTCACTGTGTTAGCCAGGATGGTCTCCATCTCCTGACCTCGTGATCCACCCATCTCGGCCCATGAATCTACTTTCTATCACTATGGAGTAGTTTGCATTTTCTCAAATTTTATATTAATGAAATCATATAGTATGTATGCTTTTTTGCTGGATATTTTTCACTTACTTAGCGTAATTATTCTGAAATTCAGCCACACTGATGCTTCTATCAATAATTTGTTCATTTTCATTGTTGACTATTTTTCCACGGTAAGGATGTCCCACAGTTTGTTTTTGATTCACCATTGATGGACATTTGGATTGTTTCCAGATTGGGTTATGACAAAGTTTCTGTGAACATTCGTGTACAAGTATTAGTACTTGTACCAATGAACACAGGCTTTCATTGCTTTTGTGTAACTATCTAGGAATGGCATGGCTGGGTCACATGGTAGGGATATGTTTAACTTTTAAGGAAATTGTCGAACTGTTTTCCAGACTGCTTATACCATTTTACACTCTCATCAGTAATGCTGAGAATTCCTTTTGCTCCATATCCTCACCAACACTTGGTATGGTCAATATTTTTAATTTTAGCCATTCTGGTGGGTGGGTAGCAAATATTGTTTTTGCTTTAATTTGCAATTCACCATTGTTTCATGATGCTGAGTACCTTTTCATGTGCTTATTTGCCATCTGTGTATCTTCCTTGGTGAAGCATCTGTTCACATCTTTTGACTATTTAATTGGGTTGTTTGCCTTATCATTGAGTTGTGAGTGTTCTGTATATATTCTAGACACAAATCTGTCAGATTTACATTTGCAAATATTTTCTTCCAGCCTATGGTTTGCCTTTTTCATTTTCATTACAGTGTATTTTGAAGAACAAAGTTTTCAATGTTGATAAAGTTCCACTTACTGATTTTTTTTTTACAGTTCTTGATTTTCGTGTTCTCTTTCAGAAATTTTTGCCAAACCCAATACAACGATGATTTTCTTCTAACTTCCTCAAGAAGTTTTACAGTTTTGGCTCTGACATTTAAGTCTATGTTCTATTTCAAGTTAATTTTTATATAGGGTATGAGGTAAGGGTCAAGTTTTTACATATGATTCCAACTGTTCTAGCAGCAGGTGTAAACATCATCCTTTCCCCAGTTATTTGCCTGGACACCTTTGTAGGAAATTAATTGGTTTTTATCTGTGGGTCTATTTCTGAACTCTCTATTCTGTTCTACTGATCTAAATGTCTATCTTATGACAATACCAAACAGTCTTGATTATAGTAGCTTTATAATAAATCCTGATGGCAAGAGTATAAGTCTTCTAATTTTATTTTTTTCTAAATTGGTTTGATCACTCTAGGTCTTTTTCATTTCCATGTAAGTTTTAGAATCAGCTTGTGAATTTCTACAAAAAAAAAATCCTTGTTAGAAACTTGGCTGGGATTGTATAGAATCTGTAGATCACTTTGGAAAGGTTAGATATCTTAACAATATTGAATCTTCTGACACATGTACACCATATTTTTATATTTGTTCACATCTTCTTTAATTTTTCTTAGCAATGTTTTAGTTTTCATTGCACAGGTCTTACACACTTCTTGTTTATTTACACCTAAGGATTCAAAATTTTTGATGCTGTTATAAATGATATTGTTAAGTTTCTATTTCTAATTGTTCATTGGTAGTAGATATAAATAAAATTGAGTTTTGTATATTGACCTTGTATTCTGCTAATCTGTTAGTTCTAGCAGCTTTTTTAGGTCCCTTAAGATTGCCTGCAGAAATGATTATGTCATGTGTGAATAAAGACAGTTTTCTGTCCTCCTTTTCAATCTGGATACCTTTTATTTCTTTTTCTTGTTACTTTGCACTGACTGAAACCTAGTATAATGGTATAAACAGGGGTGGTAAGATTGGACATCTTTGCCTTGTTCCTGATCTTAGCGGGTCTTTGAGCCATCCACCATTATGTATGATGTTAACTGTGGGCTTTTCATAGATTGCTTTTATCATGTTAAAGTGTCCTTCTATTCCTAATTGACTGAGAGGTTTTTTTTTTTTTTTTTTTTTTAATCAGTAATAGATGTTGGATCTTCTCAGTTGCTCTTCGTCCATATAAAGAGATAGATCATACAGTTTTTAGCTGAGATGATCATGTGGTTTTCTTTTTTATCTGCTAATATAGTAAATTGTACTGATTATTTTTTAATGTTAAGCCAGCCTTGGATTCCTGGGGCTAAACTCCACTTGGTCATGATATATTACCCTTTTAATACATTGCTGGATTTGATTTGCTAAAAATGTTTAAAGAATGTTTATGTCTACGTTCATGAGTGATATTGATCTATAATTTTCCTTTTTTCATAATGTTTGGTCCAGGTATCAGAGTAATGCTGGCCTCATAGAATGACATAGGAAATGCTCATTCCTATTTCAGTTTCTGGAGAATTTTATGTGTATGAGTATTATTTCTGCCTTAAATATTTGATAGGCATCACCACTAAGCCATCTTGACCTGGATTTTCTTTATGGGAAGGTTTTATAGAAATTTTATTTAAAAAATTAAGCAATTGTGCTATGATATTACAGTGACTACAACATCACTAGCTAATAGGGCTTTTTCAGCTCTATTATAGTCTTATGGGACCACTATCATATATGCAATCAATCACTGACTGCAGCATCTGTTATGGACCACATGACTGTACTTTAAAGATGTTCTTCCACTGTCTTCCTATTTGCATTGTTTCTGCCAAGAAGTCCATTCTCACTCTTTTTTTTTTTTTTTTTTTTTTTTTTTTTTTTTTTTTTTTTTTTT